>NW_015169055.1:0-1779 GCF_001447785.1 Gekko japonicus
TCCCAGAGTACTGGGTCTATTCCCAGGGGCTGTCATTCTGCTTTGCAACCTGTCATTCCAGGCCCAGAGCAACAGATGGGATTCTGAGGAGACTGAGAAAATAAACTGAAGTGTAGATATTTCATTACAAAGTGAAAAATCATTTGAGCTTTAGTTCTGTGACAAGCACCGTGGTTCATTCAAGCTACGAGGAAAGAAGTTAAAAGCTGGAGAGGAGCTGAAGTCTGAACAAATCTGGGCACTGTATAAAAACACAATTCATTTGATAGACACTGTCAATATTCTGTTAAGGGCTACAGACTTTCATAGTAGAATTCTGGGGTGATAATATGGACTGTGCCATTTCAGACTGCAGGTGGAGACAGTAACAGTTTGAATGCTTTCCCATGTTAAAAGTGCCCACAAATTAAAAATCAGCATGTCAAGGGGAAAGGGTTCTTCACATGTCATGCTAGTTTTTCACTGACAGTGAATTATTAATGATGAACCATAAAAAGTTAATCATTAAGCTGCAAGAGTGCAGTTCATTGAAGTAGCACAGTCCTACTCCATTCTACCAAATCAAAATTCTGCCAACTCAGTGTGCTGCTTATGTTGACCAGGCTACAGTATTGGCTGGACTGGTAAATCCACAATAACACTGGGCTGGATCCAGCCAACTTTCTTACTCATTTTTACCCAATTTCCTTCCTTACTACAGCCTCCATTCCACATGGCTTTTGTACATGCAGGACCCATGACCTGCCTATCCTTTTACAGTGGTTAAAGGAGGCCCCAGCTTCCTTACTCTCCAGCAAAAAAAAAGCTGACTAGAGCCAACTCATCCAATCTAATGTGTGGATAAGCAAACTTGAGGATAGAAATAGTTTAAAATACTATTAATTCTCTCACACTGCAAAAGATGAGCTATTGAGATTCAAGGCTAAAAGTTTGGTTTGACCATTGACAGAACAGATTTTTTTTTGGTTAGGAGAAGAAATGGAGAAAGATCAAACATAACTGCAATCATAAGGACTAGGAGAAAGACCCATTGAATAGGCCAGAGCAGAATTCTGAGTAGACTTCTAGTTACTTCACCTTCCTCATTACCAATCCTGATCTGTTCCAGAATGCAAACCAGGCACTTGTTTAACCCATTAACAATTTATAACCCATAAATATATACAGATATTGGTTAGGATACTGTAGTTTCATTCAATCAACAGTGAAAGACTTCTTGTGCCAGAAAGCATTGATATTAGCAGATCAGAATCCAAGCGACCATACCTTGTAATAAGAGGATCATTTTTTATTAATTTTATTGTTATTTGTAACAGGAAAATTGCCCTCATACTTCACTATCCATACTACGGAGTCCTTTAGGGAGAACAAACTAGATTTTTAGTGAAGAATGTCACTTTGCTGGGAAGGTAGAAGTTTTCTAATTTCTTTGTGATTAGTTTACATGGTCAGATTTTTAAAAACTGCTGGATATAATTACTTGATATACAAATTCTGCTAGGAGAAACACCATCGAAAATTGCCAAAAATATAAACTGTATTTAACAAATATAAAGTTGGTGGTGTCACAACAACAAAATTAAGTGCATACTATAACTCTAATAAGGCATAAGATACAATGTTTCCTCATAAGAACATAAGAGATGCCAATGTTGGATCAGGCCAAAGGCCCATCCAGTCCAACACTCTGTGTCACACAGTGGCCAGCAATACCAGGTGCCATCAGGAGGTCCACCAGTGGGGCCAGGACATTAGAAGCCCTCCCACTGTTGACCCCCC
>NW_015169056.1:0-1989 GCF_001447785.1 Gekko japonicus
GCCGCGTGTTCGCCACCCCTGCACTAGAACGTACACAAGAATGTATACGCTGCAAAGTCAAGTAGTGTTGCTTTATCTACAGGCTGCTAGCAGCTTTCCTTATAGCTGTAAAAAAAAAAATTCCCGAATCATGTTTCAGTTGTGAATTAAAGCGGTATTACTCTACGCCACTTACTCTAAAGAAATTAAGGTGAATCCTAGAGAATCTTTGGTGCCTACCACTACTTAAAAGGGTACAAAAAAACTGCTGAACACAGTAAGACAAGACTTAAGAACAAAAGGAGAACATGGTGTGTGTTTTTCAAAATTGACATGAGAAGTTTTTAACAGGTTTCTGAAATATGTTGAAATTATAATTAGGGATGGACGCAAACCAGTGCACGAAGCAAAATCTGTGTTGAATTTGGGATAGTCTAGGGTCCTGGAAGCAATGTTTGGCGAAGCACGTGCTTCATGGACATTCCCTGAACTATGGGAGCGGTCCAGGGAATGGAAACATCTCCTGGAAAACCTGGTGTTGATGCCAGCAAAGACCCAGGCAACAGTGGGGTGGAATTCTCTCCAGCCTTGGAGACACCAATTAGGGCCCTCCAAAGCTTGACAGGCACTGCTGGCTGCCAGTTAGAGAGCTCCCATTCAGCTCTATGAGATCTGAAAATGATTTAAGGAGGTGATGCGGCCCCATGTTCCTTTGTTGGGGGTTTGCAGGATCAATATTGTATTTGCAGATTTGCAATTAATAGCATGTGGAAGTTGATCAGATTCACAGGGGAGGGGAGGGGATTGCTTTGCTCTTAGCTCTGTGTGTGCCACGGTACCTAGCCTTTCTGCTCATGTTGAGCAGTGGGGCTTCTCTTGTGGGTTCCTCTGAAGAGAACCCATATTTCTACACCCCCTATCCTTTTGTCAATCAACTCTCTGGGCAGTGTGTGGTGTGTTTGCTGGGCCAGGGCTCCATTTGCCACACCCAGCCTGGGGCTTTTCTTTGTTTCTGCAGAGGCCAGTTTCTGTTACTTCTGGCTCTTTCTCTGCTTGGGGGCTTTGGGAGTTTGTGGATCAGGGCTCTGATTCCACAGCCTCTTCACTCACACTGGGCAGTGGGACATAGCTGGCATGGGCATCTCATCTGAGGGCTCACAAGCCCCAAGTCCAGTTTGCACATAACGTGAAGGGCATATAGGGGTCTGCTGTGAGTTTGATGCCTCTAGCTTGCACAGGGTCCATTCCATACACTCCTGAACTCATGCTTGATGTCTCCTCTGAAGCACTTTCCTGGGGGCATCTTTTTTGGGGGGCCGTAACCCGGACCCCCCAAGTCCAATCTGCACATAACTTGGAGGGCATGTAGGGGAGGTCTGCTGTGAGTCGGGAATTTCCGGTGCTCTTGGGGAGGGAAAAGTATAGTGGTGGGACCAGGCAGGGAGTTTAGGGAAGGGGGCGAAGGAACAGAATAGCTCAGCCCCCCTCCAGCCTGCGTCCCATCCCAAGGGATGTCGGCAGTGGGGCTGGGACAATTAACCCCCCTCCGACATTGGCATTGTGTAACGCCAGGTCTATAAACAATAAGACCATGGTCCTTTGGGACTTCCTGCAGGAGCAGAATGTAGACCTGGTGTGCCTGGGTTTTCGGTCCTTCACCAATCGTGGACTAGTGGGGGGAGGAGTGGCTCTGTTCATCCAGGAGGCTTACTCCTTCAGGGTGCTCCTCCCGCCAAATATCACAGGCATTGAGTGTGCCGGCCTGGTGTGGGAGGCTGGGGAGCGTATGGTGATTTGACTGGTGTACCGACCACCTAACACACCAGCCAATAGCTTGCCATCCCTGATGGAGGCCATATCAGGCTGAGCATTGGAACACCCTAGACTGAAAGTCCTGGGTGATTTCAATGTCCATGCTGATGATGTGACCTCTACTCAGGCAACAGACCTGGTGTTGTCGATGGCGGCCCTAGGACTCTCCCAATATGTGACGGTCCCCACTCACTGAGC
>NW_015169057.1:0-1963 GCF_001447785.1 Gekko japonicus
AAGTGAAATATAGCAGAAATGTACTTCCATATTTAAGTGAAAATGAAATCCGTTTAGTAAACAGACTATTTAACCTTTTCTCACTGCTTGCTTGGCCAGGCCAATTCCTTTAAAGAAGGTATGTAGAGATGATAAATTAGAAAACAAAACACTTCATACACAACTGTTGCCTTCTCCAGACTTCTTGTTACTGTTTGAATTACCTGTGGTAAAGCTTAGTAAATCAGAATGTGGCTGCTGTCTGCTTGCTTTTTGTGGAGAGCACGTGACTGAATTGTCTTTCCTCAGGGATTCCTGTCACTTGCCGGCTTTAATAGCAGTAGGAGAAGCTCAGCCCTCCTAATTCCAGCTGTTTCTTCTCCAGCTCCCTAGCTCAACTTGGAAACCTATGGCATGATGGAGTAGATAGAAAGCTGAGTACTCCACACAAAATAATGGAGAAGAATTCTTGAGCCTGCGTACATACACCATTCTCATGATTCATTCATTGCACTGTGCTGCTTAATGGGGATAAAGGACTCATGGTGAACGAATGAGAAAACCCAGTTTACATTGCTGAATTTCTGCAGAGTTCTCCAGTGCATTGTGCAAGTGAGATTCAAACTACACATTATGATTTGTAATGTATAGTGTCTGGATTCCCCTGATGCGAAAGGGGAGCTCATTTCCTATGCACAAAGGCCACTGATTTGGATTGGGACTGTGGTGCAGGAGGAGAAGGCTTCAGCTTCCTGTACTGTTTCCTAACCCAAAAGGGTGCAAGGGCTGTACATTTGCCCTGTTGAGGGCTGTACATACATACAGGGGTTGCGGCTTATAAGGAGAGCTGAGACGGCTAGAGAGACGGTGGTGCCGTGCTTGCGACGAGGCGACAAGAGCATCTTAAAGGACGTTTATAAGATCCTATGAGATGGCAGCCAGGGCTGCAAAGAGAGAATTCTATGCAGCCACAATTGCGTCTGCAAGCTCATGCGGCCAGCCCAATTGTTTAGGACGAGTCGGTCTTTAACGGCTCTGCCACAGGGCAGACAAAACAGTAGGGAGTTGGACATTAGCTGTGAGGCATTTGTGAGCTATTTCGCAAAGTCTTAGCACTCCGCCGTGACCTCCCCGCCACAGTTGAAACAGTTAGTGAACTCGAGGCCCCTTCCGTGTCTTCGAATTCGGGTTTAGAGTGTTTTGACCAGCTCAGCCTGGAGGAAGTTGATAGATTGCTCGTATCTGTGCGCCCAACCACATGCGGCCTTGATCTGTGCCCTTCCTGTCTCATTAAAGCGGGCCACGAGGGGTTCCGAGGTGCCTTGAGGGAGATTGTCAACAGGTCCCTCTCGAAGGGACAGTTCCCCAAGGCACTCAAGGAACCGCCTTCTGAAAAAGCCAACTCTGGACCCAGCCGAATTGGCTAACTATTGGCCAGTGTCCAATTTACCCTATTTGGGCAAATTGATCGAGAGGTCGGTGGTAACGCAGTTACAGGGCTTTCTGGATTCCAGTCTAGCTTCCGCCTCGGACATGGGATGGAGACAGTGCTGGTCACCCTTACTGACACATCTGGATCGAGGCGGTGTGGCGGCGCTGCTGCTGTTAGATCTGTCGGCCGCATTTGATACGGTCGACCATCAGCTGCTGGCCCACCACCTTGTCGACATAGGGATTCAGGGGCTCGCCCTTCAATGGATTGCCTCTTTTCTCCAAGGTCAGGGACAGAGGGTTGTGCTAGGGGAGCAGTAGTCCCGGAGGCACCTGTTTGAGTGTGGAGTGCCTCAGGGGGGCAGTACTCTCCCCGATGCTATTTAACATATATATGCGCCCCCTCGCCCAGATTGTCCAGAGGTATGGGCTTGGGTGTCATCAATATGCAGATGACACCCAGCTCTATCTGATGTTGGGCGGCCAGTCGGACTCCGACCCTGAAGATCTACACCGGGCCTTGTAGGCCGTGGCTGGGTGGTTCAGGCTGAGC
>NW_015169058.1:0-2096 GCF_001447785.1 Gekko japonicus
CTGCTAGTCACGCAACTTACAAGAAGTGTGTCAAGAAGATGAAATCAGTCACTCAGCATATATGATGGCCAACAGGCCATTGAAATGTTAGCCATGCAATTTACAAGATGCCTGTCAGGCCAATGAAAACAAGAAGAAGACGAAGAAGAAATTGGATTTATACCCCACCCTTCACTTGGAGTCTCAGAGCGGCTTACAAACTCCTTTCCCTTCCCCTCCCCACAACAGACACCCTGGGAGGGAGGTGGGGCTCTGACAGAAACTGCTCTTTTTCAAGAACAGCTCTGACAGGACTATGGCTTGCCCAAAGTCATCCAGCAGCTGCAAGTGGAGGAGGGGGGAATCAAACCTGGTTCTCCCAGATTAGAGTCCACACACTTAACCATTACACCAAACTGGTTCTCTTATTCGTCACTCCACCTACGAAATGCCTGTCAAGCCAGTGAAATCTGTTAGTCACTCAACTCCCAAATGCCCATCAAGCCAATGAAATCTGTTAGTCATGCAACTTACAAGATGCACATCAGGCCAATGAAAGCTGTTAGTCACTCAACTGACAAAATGCCCGTGGAGCCAATGAAATCTGTTAGTCATGCAACTTACAAGATGCACATCAGGCCAATGAAAGCTGTTAGTCACTCAACTCCCAAATGCCCGTCAAGCCAATGAAATATGTTAGTCATGCAGCTTACAAGATGCACATCAGGCCAATGAAAGCTGTTAGTCACTCAACTGACAAAATGCCCGTGGAGCCAATGAAATCTGTTAGTCATGCAACTTACAAGATGCACATCAGGCCAATGAAAGCTGTTAGTCACTCAACTGACAAAATGCCCGTCGAGCCAATGAAATCTGTTAGTCACTCAATTTACATGATAGCCATCAGGCCAATGAAATCTGTTAGTCACTCAACTTACAAAATGCCCTTCAGGCCGATGAAATCTGTTAGTCACTCATCTTACAAAATGCCCGTCAAGCCAATGAAATCTGTTAGTCACACAACTTACATGATGGCCACCAGGCCAATGAAATCTGTTAGTCACTCATCTTACAAAATGCCCGTCAAGCCAATGAAATCTGTTAGCCTTTCTCCATATGTTCCCCCAAGGGCTCTACGGTCGGGGTCGCAGCACCTATTGGTGGTTCCCGGCCCCAAGGACATCAAGCTGGCTGCAACCAGGGCCAGGGCTTTTTTGGCGGCGGCTCCTGTCTGGTGGAATGAGCCCCCAGAGCAGGTTCGGGCCCTGCGGGACCTGCCGCAGTTCCTCAGGGCCTGCGAGACGGAGCTCTTCCGCCAGGCCTTTGCATAGGAGCCGCCGCCGTCACTGTACCACCACCGAGTTGCCATCTTCGATGGTGGATTAGATCCGGAGGTGAGCCGGCCCTGGGCAGACGCCTAGTTAACCGAAGAATGTATGTTGTCAGGTTAGGTTGACAGATTGGAACTCATCTTGGATGAAGAAAATTTAACATCAAGAGCACCGCACTTTACTTAATGATTGTTTTATACAGGAAATGACCCCTGCTGTTTAATGATTGTTTTTATGTTGTTTTAACTGTTGTTGTGGCAACTGCCTCTGTTGTTAGCCGCCCTGAGCCCGTTGGGGAGGGCGGGGTATAAATCTAATAAATACATAAATAGTCACTCCACTTACAAGACGCCCGTGTATCCGGGGGCACAGTAGCACTCTCCCGTCTTGTGGTCGCAGGTTGCTCCGTTGTGACACTGGCACTTCAGATGGCAGCCTTTCCCGTACGTTCCCGGGTCGCACAAGTCCTCGCAGCGCCATCCTTTGTAACCCGTTGCGCAGACGCAGGCGCCGGTGATGGGGTTGCAGAGGGCCTCGTTCTGGCACTGGCAGCGGTTGCTACAGTGGGGCCCCCAGTGGTCGCTGTCACAGCCTGCAAAAGAAGAGACAGAACCCAGGATCAGCAAAACGGTACCAGAGGCCGCCCATTACAGCCCTTGGAAACGCAGGAGACCCACTTCTGGAGCTGTGAAGACTGAAGCAGCTGTGTGCAGGCGTGGACTTCTCAATGCTGAAAACTGACCTGCCTTTGAAGAATGGCACAGCCAGTTTGGCGTCGTGGTTAAG
>NW_015169059.1:0-1922 GCF_001447785.1 Gekko japonicus
TGGTACCTTCCTGCCCTTAATTTAAACTCCTGATTGTGAGGCCTATTCTCTGCTGCCAATAGGAACAGCTCCCTGCCCTCCTCTAAGTGTCAGTCCTTCATATACTTAGAGCAATCATGTCCCCCTGCAATATCTGTGGAATCTGTGATTAAGATGAACATTTTACCTAGAATGTTGTTTTTGTTCCAGACAATACCCATTCTGAAACCTGATGTGCCATTTAAACAATGATAAAAAGATATTACTAAGTTCATATGGTGTGTGTGGGGGGAGGGATATAAGGTATTACAATATGTGAAGGAAAGAGGAGGACTGGATCTACCCAATCTGAAATTGTCTTTTGTCGCTTGTTGTTTGGTGTGGATGAAAGACTGGTTGTTGTTGGGAGACAAAAGGCTCTTGGAGTGGGAAGGGCATGATTTGAGATTTGGGTGGCATGCATATTTGTAGTATGACAAAGTTAAAGTCAATGTGGCTTTTAAACATCATTATATTAGAAATGCCTTTCTGAGAGTATGGAATAAATATAAACTCAGATTGTATCAGAAAACAACACAGTAGGTATTTTACAGGCGGGAAATGATGACTATACAAAAGTGGCACACTTACTAGGATATATTAGATTTTTCAGCAGGGGAATGTAAAATGAAGTCAAGAGAAGATTTGATAGCCAAAGGCTACAAATGTCAATAGTTTTTTTATGCATAATTGTTAGAAAGGTTTAAAATGGATTAAAAAAAACTCTGGAGCTTTGAACAAAAGAAGTCTGAATTTGAAAAAGAACCATGTACAAGTGATAACCACCATATTGATAAAACATACAGACTTCTGTTGAAATTGGAGACAGAAGATAAGGACATGAGAGAATTTAGGATAAAATGGGCAAAATGAGTATAATATACAAATGGAGCAATGGGAGAACATGTGGAAAAAGGGTCTTAAATTGACGTTGAGTACTACTCCCAAAGAGAATTTCTATATAACGATATATTGTTGGTATAAGTCTCCACACGTCAAGGATTACAACTGTTCTCCACGCAACACAGAACAGTTCAATTGGACAAAATGTCAACTTTAGAAGGTTGACTTTATGGCATTATGCCTCAATGAAATCCCTCCCTGCCCCAAGCCCCTCCTTCCTGAGGCTCCACCCCAAAGATCTGTCATAACGGTGACTGATCCCATTCTTCATACTTAACTTTCTTCATAGTGGTAACATTTCCAACTTCCAGGGGGCCGCTTCCAGGGGGCCGCTGAGGCATTATTCCCCACTGAAATCCCTCCCCACCCCAAGCCCCTCCTTCCTGAGGCTCCACCCCAAAGATCTGTCATAACGGTGACTGGTCCCGTTCGTCATACTTAACTTTCTTCATAGTGGTAGCATTGCCAACCTCCAGGGGGTAGCTGGAGTTCTCCTAGGGCTGCCAGGTCCAGATTCAGAAATACCTGCATGGAGTTTGGGTGAGGTGCACCTGCAAGCCATCCAGGGAGTTGTGACGTTTAAGTCAGGTGAGCCAAGTTCCTCCACCCCTTCCCTTCCCTTCCGTTCCCTTCCGATGATACAACAGCAGAAATTACTGTGGCTGTGGCCAATTGTTTAGTTGACGTGATAAGAGTGAAAAACTTGGGGAACTCTTTTTCATGATTTTACAATTATCTTATACTTTTAGCTGATCGTGTCATTCACTGTTTCTGATTTTAGTGTTGTATATGCCATTAAAGGTTCATTGATTGATTGATTGATTGATAGTGGTAGCATTGCCAACCTCCAGGGGGTAGCTGGAGTTCTCCTAGGGTTGCCACCTCCAGATTCAGAAATACCGGCAGATGTGGGGGGTGCAGCCTGAGGGGGCAGGGTCTGGGGAGAGGAGGGATTTTAATTGCATATAATGTCATAGGCCTGGGCTAACAGAGGGAGTTTG
>NW_015169060.1:0-1844 GCF_001447785.1 Gekko japonicus
TCCTCCTTCTCCTCCTCCTCCTCCTTCCAGAGGGGTTGCCCCCCAACCTTTTTCTGGTGCCACCCCATTGCCCTGGCAACTCACCTGCAGCTTGTCTGCCCCTGCACTCACCACCTGTGCAGCCCTGTTAACTACTCCCTGGTTGCCAGGAAGACAAAACCTGTTCACCAACGGCCAGTGGAAACGTCGGGTGTCCCAAGGAGTGGCACCTAGTTTCCATAATGTAGTGGAAATTCAGAATTTGGCACTGGGAGAGAAGCTGTTTCCCCCCGCTATGGGAGAGTCCCGTGTGGTTTGGAAAGAACAAGAGCGCTCTGTGTCCGTCCCTCTCTGGGATTTATAAAGGCCCGCTTGTCTTGTGCGAATTGAGGCCCCTTTGTATTAAGGCGCAAGTTCAAACACTCTGCTCTGAGCGTCTTGCCAAGGACCGGCGCTCTGCCTCACAGAGGTCCTGTGCTTTCCGCAGCACTCCCTGCCATCGAGACATGGAGCCGGAGAGGGCCATTCCAAGGTCAGCGGAGCAGAGCGCCTGGCACAGAGGCCGGATTCATTACGCCCCAAACTGTCCACAGAGAGAGGCTTATTCCGCAGAACTGTGCTCCAGCCGGGGAGGATTCTTTGAGCCGGCCCGAGCAGCATATTCCACAAGCCGAGGGCACCCCCAGTACAAGATGTTCTCCTGAGATTTGGGGAGCACAGTCAGCGCATCTGGGACAATGCCTGTTCTTGGCCGAGCGAGCAGCTAAGACAGGGGTCCCCAACCGGCCTCATGGGCTCACCCACAAAATGGCCGACTCAACTCACCTTCAGTCACACAGTGAAGGAGAAGAGGAGGAGGAGGAGATTGGATTTACACCCCGCCCTTCACTCAGAGTCTCGGAGCGGCTTACAAACTCCTTTCCCTTCCCCTCCCCACAGCAGACACCCTGTGCAATGTTCCCTCTAAGCTGTGGAGTCTTGTGAGCAAAAATTCTGCTTTGTGAGTTACTGGCTTTAAAGTTGTGAGCCAGCGATTTGGCTGCTGCATAAGTCAGTTTGCTTTGGAACCTGAGCCAAGATAAAAATCTGTGAGCTGGAGGCTAAAGAATTGTGAGCTAGCTCACACTAACCCAGCTTAGAGGGAACACTGCCTGTGAGGTAGGTGGGGCTGAGAGAGCTCTGACAGAAAGTGCCCTTGAGAGAACAGCTCTGACAGAACTATGGCTTGCCCAAGATCACCCAGCAGCTGCAAGTGGAGGAGTGGGGAGTCAAACCCGGTTCTCCCAGATTACAGTCCATGCACTTAACCACTACGCCAAAAGCCCCTTTTGTTGCGCTGGCAGCTGCTGTCAAGCCACGTTTTTTGAAAAAATCATTCAAATCTACAGCGGCCAATCAGAAGCCTTGTTGGCAAAAGCCCCACCTGGCCCGACTCACTTAAAAAAAATCTATTGGCGGGGGTCAGGAAAGGGGTCGATGGGCTCCGTGGTACCCACGTGGCCATGTAGGGGGACCCCTGAGCAGTCACACATTGAGAGCTTGCTCGTCCCCTCTATACCCCAGAGCAGTTACACAGACCCCCGTGGAGAAGGATGGCCGCTCTGTCTCCCACCTCTCCTGAGCACACACGGCCCCTTTCCCAGAATGCAGTGCAAAGCCGGGGCTTCGGGAAATACCTGAGAGCAGCACCGTGGCTCGGCTACTGAGAGGTGGACGGAGCAGGGGAGGGCAGCAGATCCCGGCCTCCCCCTCCTTCCAGGCAAGCCACTCGCAGTCCTTCCCTTCCGGGATGCAACTGGGACATCCGGGATGAGAGAGGATGTAAATCAGGGAAACGGTGTGCAGGGAAAGCACCACTCCTCTGA
>NW_015169061.1:0-1862 GCF_001447785.1 Gekko japonicus
AAAATTTAAAATCATAGTTTAGGACTGCTTTAATCAAATAAAGTCCCAAATAAAATTGCCTTCAGCTGCCTCCTAAAGATCAAACGTGAGGGAGCCGTGGAAAATGCTGTGAAGTCTCAGCTGACATGTGGCAACCCTGTAGGGTTTTCCAGGTAAGAGACATTCAGAGGTGGTTTGCCATTGCCTACCTCTGCCTTGTGCACCTGGATTTTCTGGGGGGCTCCCATCCAAATACTAACCAGGGCCAACTTTGCTTATCTTAAAAAATAATACTTCATTTTGAAAAGATGGACCCCTGCTTCTTTCTTTTTCACTGCTTCACAGTGAGGCATTAACCCTTTAATCTCCCAGCTCTCTGAATTGTACTAAGCATCCTGCTTTTGGAGATCAGTACATCACAATGACAGCTACAGGAAAGACATCCCAAATTAAATTGTCTACCCCAATTTTTTTTTTTAAAGCTGTAGTGTCCTGAAGCACACATAAACATTAACATTCTCTGTACATCTTTTTTCTGGGGGTCAATTGTGGATTCAGGACTTATAAGCAATACTTAACACAGTACTACGGCTATACTAACAGTATCTGTCAAGTAAATCTCCTTAAAAATACCCTTAAATTTATGTCTATTAGACCACAATATCTGATGGTGGAACTATCCAGATTCATGTTTTGCTAGCAGGACGGGGAATAACTTGAAACCCATATGGTCTCAGGCCTAATTTGGACATTTAAAGCACACCAAGTGTCATTCTAGAAGATCTGTGATTGGCTCTTCCTAGGGTGAATTGCAGCAACAGCAAATTTGGATTGAGGTACAGTGCGGACAGGATTCACCTCTATCCATGTTGTTTCACTGATTGAAACTGACTCCCCCACTTCAGCTGTTATTAGCCCTGGTGGGGAAAAGATTTGAAAATACCAGCCATGTCTTTGCATGTCTTTCCAAGATGGGGAGGATATTAGCTTTGTTCAGCAAAAGCATTGGGAAAGTGACTTTAAAAAAAATCCCATTCACTCATAACCATAATAAGGACTGGTGGCTAAAGATACAACCTAGAAAGTTTAGAAATTGCTGGGAGGATCTGACCATACACACACACCCCTTTTCTTCTTTGATAACATTGTTACATTGTTTGGGCATGCTTATTTATGGTATGAAAAGGTGAAAATTGATGGTTTTTTTAAACATCATTTCATCAGAAGAGTGTTGTTTGATACATGGAATAAATATAAAAGGTACTTTTCGGACAAGAGACCGCTTTGGATTGTACCGGCAGAGGTAATAAAACCTTTTTCGAGGTATGAAGGAGAAGATTGGGTACAATATAAAGATATGTTAAAACCAGTGGGAAAATCGTTTGAAATGAAAATGGAAGAAGACTTAGTGTTTAAATATGGTTGGTTTCAATATAGACAAATAAATGAACTGTTTAGAAAAGACAAAAAAACCTTTGGTTTTAGAAAAAAGAACAATGATATTGCGAATGTATGGTTTGAGGGAGGGAAAAAATCTATTTCAAAAATGTATAAATTATTGTTAAAATGGTACACTGAGGATGAGACAGTTAAAGAACAAATGATAAAATGGGCAGTAAATATGAATAAAGAGGTAACGATGGAGTCTTGGGAGTTTTTATGGAAAAATGCACTAAAAATATCAACATGTAATAATTTAAAAGAAAATTGTTATAAGATGATGTATAGGTGGTATATGACACCAAAAAATTGCTAATATGAATATTAATATGTCAAACAAATGTTGGAAGTGTAAAAAGGTTGAGGGCTCGTTTTATCATATGTGGTGGACTTGTGAGAAAGCATAAAAATTCCAGAGTGAGATTCATGCAGAGATGGAAAAA
>NW_015169062.1:0-1844 GCF_001447785.1 Gekko japonicus
GTTTTCCTCAGTATTGCCAAAGCTGTGGGTAGGGGAAATGACGGGAAATGGAATGGAGTGATTATTTATTATTTATTTATTTATCCCATTTATTCCCCACCCTCCCCGCAAAGCATAAATACAGTTAAAATCATACAATTATTTAAAACACAACAGATGAAACAAATACAAACACAAAGTGCTGGCGACTAACACAAAGTGCATGGCGATTAACTTAGATAGCTCATTTTCAAAACAAATTTCCACTTCCCAGATGTTCTCAGATGTTCTTCTACTCATTTCTTGTGACATCGGCTCAATGTTAAAACCACGAGCCAGGGCTCTACGGCAGCGGCAGCCCCTAATTAAATGCCTGGTGGAAGAGCTCCGTCTTGCAGGCCCTGAGGAACTGTGAGAGATCCCACAGGGCGCTGATCTCCTCCAGGAGCTCGTTCCACCAGGTAGGGGCCGTCACTGAAAAGGCCCCGGCCCTGGTAGTAGCTAGCCTGGCCTCCCTCAGGCCAGGGAGGGTCAACCAATTTTGAGACCCGGACTGTAGTGCTCTCTGGGGTATATACGGGAAAAAGTGGTCCCGTAGGTATGTCGGACCCCAGCCATATAGGGCTTTAAAGGTAAGAACCAGCACCTTGAAGCAGATTTGGTATGCTATTGGCAGCCAGTGCAGTGTCCTCAGGACAGGCTGGATGTGCTCCCACCCGGGGAGGCCCATCAACAGCCTGGCTGCGGCATTCTGCACTAGCTGCAGCTTCCGCATCCGTGACAAGGGCAGCCCCCTGTAGAGAGTGTTACAGTAGTCTAGTCTCAAGGTGACCATCACATGGATCACTAGCCAGGTCGGCGCGGTCGAGGAAGGAAACCAACTGCCCCCCCCCCAAGGTCGGGAGTGGGATCCCCATCCCGGAACCGCCCCGACTCAGGCACAGGACCTCCGTCTTCGCTGGATTCAACTTCAGCTGGTTCAGTCTAAGCCAACCAGCCACGGCTTGCAAAGCCCAGTCCAAATCTTCCGGTCCGGAGTCCGACTGGCCGCCCAACTTCAGATAGAGCTGGGTGTCATCAGCGTACTGGTGGCATCCCAGCCCATGCTTCCGGGCAATCTGGGCAAGGGGGCGCGTATAGATGTTAAATAACATCAGGGAGAGCACTGCCCCTTGAGGCACATTGCAGTCAAGCGGGTGCCTCCTGGACTGCTGTTTCCCTAGCGCTACCCTTTGTCCCTGACCCTGGAGAAAGGAAGCAAGCCATTGCAGGGCAAGCCCCTGAATCCCCATGTCGGCGAGGCAGTGGGCCAGTAACTGGTGGTTGACTGTGTCAAACACGGCCGACAGATCTAACAGCAACAGTACTGCCAACCCGCCCCGATCCAGATGTCTCCGGAGGTCATCTGTCAGAGCGACCAGCGCCGTCTCCGTCCCATGTCCCAGGCGGAAGCCGGACTGGAAGGGATCTAACAAGGAAGCATCATCCAGAAAGCCCTGCAGCTGTATCGCTGCCACCCTCTCAATTGATTTGCCCAAATAGGGCAAATTGGACACCGGCCAATAGTTGGCCAATTCAGCCGGGTCTAAAGATGGTTTTTTCAGGAGAGGGCAGACCATCACTTCCTTGAGTGCCCCAGGGAACTGCCCCTCTAAGAGGGACTTGTTGATAATTTCCCTTAGGGCACCTCGAAACCCCTCATGGCCAACTTTAATGAGCCAGGAAGGGCACGGGTCAAGGCTGCACGTGGTTGGGCATACAGCTGTGAGCAGTCTGTTAACTACCTCCAGACTGAGTGGGCTGAAGCAATCCAGGATCAAAGTCGAGGACGTGCAGTGGGCCTCGAGCTCGCTCACTGTTTCAAA
>NW_015169063.1:0-218 GCF_001447785.1 Gekko japonicus
TTTTAGCCAAATGCTAGAGTGCCCCCCCCGTGCATTGTGCCCGGGGTGATGGGGTTCTTTGGGGGGCGGGGCTCCCACCATGCTGGGCTGGATCACTTATCATAAAATTACAGAATCTTAGAGTTAGAAGCAATGTTCCCTCTAAGCTGTAGAGTCCTGTGAGCAAAAATTCTACTTTGTGAGCTACCGGCATTAAAGTTGTGAGCAGGTGATTTGGC
>NW_015169063.1:903-1832 GCF_001447785.1 Gekko japonicus
GAAGGGACCTTGCAGGTCATCTAGTCCAACCCCCTGCACTCTGCAGGAGCATAGCCGAAAGATAGCCCTACAACATACCCGAAAGATGGTCGTCCAGCCTCCGCTTGAAAACGTCCAGCGAAGGAGCATCCACCACCTCCCGAGGCAGACTGTTCCACTGCGCAACCACTCTTACCGTTAGGAAGTTTCTCCTGGTATTTAGCCGGTATCGACTCCCTTGTAATTTCCACCCATTAGATCTAGTCTTGCAATCCGGAACAAGAGAGAATAGATCTGCTCCATCTTTTACACGACAGCTCTTCAAATACTTGGAAGACTGCAATCATGTCCCCTCTAAGCCTTCTCTTCCCCAGGCTAAACATACCCAACTCTTTCAGCCTTTCCTCATAAGACTTGGATTCCAACCCTCTCACCATCCTGGTTGCCCTCTTCTGGACACACTCGAGCTCTGCCACAACGTTCACCTCATCAACCAGTTCTTTCCTGTTACTCAGGATTAAATCCAGGATTAAATCCAGATGGTTTACATTTCACCTCTCAGTTATCTCCTCTCCAGGCTAAACATACCCAGCTCCTTCAGCCTTTCCTCATAGGACTTGGTCTTCAGACCCTTCACCATCTTTCTTGCCCTCCTCTGGACACGTTCCAGCTTGGCTATATCCTTTTTAAATTGTGATGCCCAAAAGTGAACACAGTACTCTAGGTGAGGGCTAACCAGAGCAGAGGAAAGCAATACCATCACTTCATGTGATCTGAACACTATACTGTTCTTTTGATACAGCCCAAAACCTCATAAGCCTGTTTTAGCTACCACATCACACTGCTGACTCATGTTCAGTGTATGGTCTACTGAGACACCTAGATCCTTTTTGCACCTAGTACTGCCAAGACAGGTTTCTGCCATCCTGTAATTATGCATTTGATTTTTC
>NW_015169064.1:0-1824 GCF_001447785.1 Gekko japonicus
TAATTCCTGGTGGCAGCAGAAATCTACGAGTACACAGAGTGTGTCTTAAATGAGAAACGGCCTTCCCAATAAATGAGGACGCCGCAGTGCCACTGGACACAAACTTTGTTCTGCCACTTCAGATCAACACGGCTACCCACCTGAATTAACCTTGCTGTGCTAGAGAGCATGGAATGGCTCACTCGTAGCACGGTGCATAAAATTGTACACTCTGGCGCCTTCATAACATTTTAAACATGCGGATGCCCTAGTTTAGTTAAAATAATTGCTGCTGTGCCCAGCACTAGAGAGGGACAGAGGTGAGAATTGCTGCAATCAGTGCTGCCTAACCACATACATCTTTGTTTTTGCCATTTTAAACTTAGCCATCTGCAGCAACATGTCCATTGCAGTTTCAGAGGGCAACTGTGTTGGCCTGAAGCAGCAGAGCAGAGTTGGAGTCCAGTGGCACCTTTAGGATGAACACATTTTATTCAAGGCATACACTTTCGTCTGTATCCGAAGAAGTATGCATGCACACGAAAGCTTATACCCAGAATTAAACTGTAAAGGTGCCACTGGACTCAAACTTTGTTCTGCAGTAGGTCATTTACATTCAAGTCCAGTAGCAGCTTTAGAGACCAGCAATTGTTTCAGGGTATAAGCGTTGGAGAGTCAGAGCTCCCTTCGTCAGACGCCCTTGTAGTTCCTGCCCTCTCTCTCCTGATGTGGTGGTGATCCTTCTGCAATGTCTGGGTCAGGGTAGGGAGAGGTGAAAAGGTTAACTCTAGTGGGTCAGGTCAAGGGGATGGTCGATCCCAGTGCGGTTGGTTTCTTGTACTTTCCAGAAAACTAGACCGGAGTCCCCAAAGGAAGGCAAGCATCGGCTCATAAAGAAGGCCCTTGTAGGCTGTTTCTCGGCATTTCCTAATTTTCTGTAGGAAAATCTTAGGGAGGGGGAATCCTGGGGAATGGCGTGTACCAAATTTTTCCATTGTTTCCTCCTCTAGGCCTTTATATCTCCGTTCATCCTCCGAACCAACATAGAGTTTGTAATTGTTTACTGTGTATGTTCTGTAGTGGTTTGGATGCTATTTAACATCTACATGCGCCCCCTTGTCCAGAATGCCCGGAGGCAATGGCTGGGTTGTCACCAGTATGCGCATGACGCCCAGCTCTATCTGTTGTTGGGTGGCCAGTCACATTCTAGTCAGGGAGATCTGGACCTGTCATTGAAAGCTGTGGCTAGTTGGCTTAGACTGAGTCGATTGAAATTGAATCCGATGAAGACGGAGGTCTTGTGCCTGAGACGGAGTGGATCAAGGTTAGGGATCCCACTCCTGACCTTCAATGGGGCGCCGTTGGTGCCAGCGACGGAGGTTAGGAGCTTGGGAGTGCTCCTGGATGCCTCCTTAACGATGGAGGCCCAGGTAGCAGCCACTGCCAAATCAGCCTTTTACCATCTACGGCTGATTAGGCAGTTGGTTCCCTTCCTTGAATGCAATGACGTGGCAACAGTGATCCACGCAATGGTCACCTCGAGATTGGATTACTGCAATGCTCTCTACATGGAGCTGCCCTTGTCCCAGATCGGGAGGCTGCAGCCGGTGCAGAATGCAGCGGCGAGGCTGTTGCTGTGCCTTCCTGTGCGGGAACACATCCAGCCCGCCCTAAGAGCGCTGCACTGGCTGCCAATAGCATACCGGATTCGGTTCAAGGTGCTCGTTTTGACCTTTAAAGCCCTATATGGTCGGGGACCTGCTTACCTGAGGGGACTGCCTGTCCTCACTTGTTCCCTAGAGGGCACTAAGATCTAGATCCCAACACCGCCTGGTTCCCCCGGGC
>NW_015169065.1:0-1781 GCF_001447785.1 Gekko japonicus
TTGCCAGGTGCCTACCTCATGCCAGCGGGGGAGTTGGGGGGTGTTTCAGGGGTGGATGGGGTCATCGGTGACATGATGACATCACTTCTGGAAGTGACATCTGTCGTAAAAATTGTTAAAAGTGTTTAATACTCAGACTATCAATGGATCTTGCTCTATTGGAAATAAGAGATTTCTTTGCTTTTAAGAACCTTTATTTCTAAGTGTAAAAGGTACACGGGGAAGCTACAAATAAACAGAACATCTAACAGCTACCTTTTCTAAGCTGCCCTTGGTTCAACACATAGTCACACACTAAACACAGATAATGGAGAATCTGTCCTTCTTCTCGACCGCTAGAAAGGAAGTCACCTGGAACAAACAACCAATCTGTATCACAATAGAAGCGACTTTTCCCGGACTAATTCCCCATTGGCTTACTGCCAGGTATCCCTTCCAGGTCAGTCTAAACAATAGCAATACTAGGAAAACAAGTTAACCCTATAATGACTGGATTGTCAGACCTTGTAAATACATACATTTCCAACAATAATCCTGTTGCCACCTCCAGGCTGGGAAATGCCTGGAGATTTGGGGGTGGAGCATGAGGTGGACAGGGAACTCAGTGGGGTACAGTGCCACAGAGTCGGGCCCGTAGCTAACAACTTTTTGCTCAGCGAGGCCAATGTTTTTCTCAGGGGGGCAGTGGGGCCTGCCATTATATGTCTGTGCGGTACTGCCTCGCCCGCCGCTCACCTGTGCAGTGCCTCCCCATACCGCCCATCCCGTCCCAGCAGAGGCCGACGGTTCACACCTGCCCGAGCACACGGGACACGACTCATGTCCTTGACATCGACAACTAGTTTGCGGTTTCTTCTCCCCTTACCATTCGCTCCTTGGCAGAGAAGGATGCCTCCCCTCCACACACCCCCGGCTGGCATTGCCCTCAAAGCCACACACACACACACACACACACACACACACACACACACACAAGCCAGTTCTGGATCAGGCCCCCTCCCCGCCTCCTCCTCCTCCTAAGGGCTTGCTTCGCTAGAGATGCCCCATTCACCGCCACAGAGGACGCCACGCGGCGCTGTCCCTTTAAAGCACGTGAGGGAGAGCGCGCGAATAAGAGAATCCCTACAGGAGCATACTAACAACCCCTCCAGGGGTATTTTTGGGCAGGAACACACAGGGACGGAGTCCCCGCTGGCTCCTGAGTTGGCCACACCCAGCAGGAACTCATTAGCATAATAGGCCACACCCAACAGCACAAACTCATTAGAACTGGCTACATTAGGGGTGTGTGGCCTAACATGCAAAGGAGTTCCTGCTACAAAAAAAGGCCCTGGGTTTTGACAACAAACAAGGTAAACAGAATAAGAAGCAAAAGGTGGGTGTGGCTGGATGACCACACTTCTGGTAACATGGGGGTGTGGCCTAATATGCTAATGAGTGGCTGCTGTTGGGTGTGGCCTATTATGCTAATGAGTTCCTGCTGGGCTTTTTCTACAAAAAAAGCCCTGAAACCCTCCATTAACAATGGCCATCTTGCCTCCTCCTCCGTGGCTAAAGGGTGTGCGGGTGGGGGCGCGCTACACTGAGCCGGGGGAGGGGAGTTAATGAGGGAAGCAGGCAAGCTGAGCGGCAGCCTGGAGCTCGCCGGCTATTAGGAAGACGAGGAGGAAAGCTTCAGGCAGCAGCAGCGGTCTGATGCCGGCAGCAGCCGGTCCCCGCACACCCGGCTGCTTCTGCAGAGTCTGTGCGTGCCCCAGGTGTAACGATATGAGCTTATGTTT
>NW_015169066.1:0-1787 GCF_001447785.1 Gekko japonicus
CTAATCCCCTTTTCAAGCTGTTTATTCCCATTTATTCCCTACATCCTCTGGCAGCTAATTCCACATTTGAATCACTCTCTGTGTAAAGTAGTATTTCCTTTCTTCTGCCCTAACCTACTGCCCATCGCCTTCACTGGATGCCCTTGAGTTCTAGTCCTTTGGGAGAGGGAGGGAAAGTTCTCTCTGCCAACTCTCTCCACTCCCTGCACAGCTTTATAAACCTCTATCATGTCTCCCCTAATCACCTTGGTTACCCTCCTCTGTACTTTTTCCGGCTCTACAATGTCCTTTTTGACTTACGGTGGCCAAATCTGTAGACAGTATTGTTCCTCATATTTATGAAGCGCCACTTAAAAGCTGGTGGGCAAACTTGAGGGGAAGGAGCTGCGGTGGCTCAAGCGGTTAAGACACTGAACTGCAGGCTGTGGAAGGTCAGTAGTTCAGCAGTTTGAGACCCGGGTGCCGCATGATGGAGTGAGCTCCCATCTCTAGTTCCAGCTCCTGCCAACCTAGGAGTTTGAAAGCAAGAAATTGCAAGTAGATAAATAGGTACCACTTTGGTGGGAAGGGAACAGCGTTCCATGCGCCTTGGTGTTTAGTCATGCCGGCCACATGACCACGGAGACGTCTTCGGACAGCGCTGGCTCTTTGGCTTTGAAATGGAGATGAGCACCGCAACCCTAGAGTCGGATTCGACTGGCTTTCGAGCAAGGGAACCTTTACCTTTACTAAACTTGAGGCGAATAAGATTTTTGTTGCTGAATAAACAGGCCTGGGGGATTTACACTTCTGTGCTCCGAGTTTTATGTTGGAATGCATTTTGCTGCTCTTCGAGGTGCTTTGGGACTCCTGTTTTTATTTTGTTGCTGAATAGGACTTCCCATGGTTGGGGGCAGGACTTTTAGCACCTTGCAGGGTCTCTCGCCCCTCCTCGTAAAGAGCTGAAACAGATTAAACCGTGCAGAAATAAAAGACATCGCACAAAATGTGCTTAATCTGCACTACTCGCTCAGCCTGTAAAATCCAATGGCTCACGGCCCGGGATTTTTGATCTTTTTTAACAATCTTTTTTTGTAAACCGTGTGGAAGTGGAGATAGTTCTGTCTTCCCTGGTTTTGCGTCTGTGCCTCAGTTTCTCCCCCTGGTTTGGATGGAAGGCCCAGCTGTCCATCTGTCACACACGGACCTAGTTCTGGGGAACCCAGAAAGAGCCCAAGCAGCAGGGGTCATTTCCTGTGGGAGTGCACAGGGGCGGAGCTCCGGCAGTAAGGAGCCCAGGGGGCGAGCACATGCAACAAGCCCCGCCCCCTGCTCCCAGCAGCCCTCAGTCAGAGCAAAAAGCAGTCAGGTAAGCTGCAGAGCCGGCCCTCCGGTCAAAAACAGTCCAGTGGCACCTTTAAGACCAAGTTTTGTTCAGGTACAAGCTCTCCCTCCTCTGCGAGGACAGATCTGCACGTTCCCCCCCCCAATAGCTAGCAATCCAAAACAGTCCAGTGGAGCCTGAGCGGTGGGTGTTGCCTTCTGACACACTTCCAGTGATGTCAGGGGCTGTGGCATATGCAAATAAGTTATGCCAATGAGCTCCTGCACCTCTTTTTCTACGAAATGACCCCTGCCCAGCAGTAGCTGGGAAGATGCTGACTGCTCCTTTGTGTGCCTTGCACATGAAAGCTCATACCTCGAATAAACCTTTGTTGGTCTTAAAGGTACCTGACTGGACTCTAAATTGGTTCCACTGCTTCAGACCGATATGGTTGGCCACCAGTGTTCCCTCCAAGCTGAGTGAG
>NW_015169067.1:0-1784 GCF_001447785.1 Gekko japonicus
AGATGGACCTCTGGTCTGATCCAGCAGGATTGTTCTTATCAGGGGAAGGCCTATGTCCCTATGTCCTGTTGTTGGACCTCCAGGAGAACTGCTTGACTTCTGTGTGTGACAGGATGCTGCACTACATGGGCTGCTGGTCTGATCCAGCAGGGCTCTTCTTATAAGAACATAAGAGAAGCCATGTTGGATCAGCCCAATGGCCCATCCAGTCAAACACTGTCACACAGTGGCCAAAACCCAGGGGCCATCAGGAAGTCCACCAGCAGTGCCAGAACTCCAGAAGCTCCCCCACTGTTGCCTCCCAAGCACAAAGAATACAGAGCATCACTGTCCCGGACATAAGAAAATAAGAGAGGCCATGCTGGATCAGCCCAATGGCCCATCCAGTCCAACACTCTGTGTCACACAGTGGCCAAAACCCAGGGGCCATCGGGAGGTCTACCAGCAGAGACAGAACTCCAGAAATCCTCCCGTTGTTGCCCCCCAAGCACCAAGAAGACAGAGCATCACTGCCCCACACATAATGTTCCATTTCTACCTTGTGGCTAAGAGCCACTGATGGACCTCTGCTCCAGATGTTTATCCAACCCCTCTTGTTTATGCTTGTAGCCACCCACAACCCCTTCCCGTGGCAACGAATTCCATGTGATAATTACTCACTGGGTGAAGACAGAGTTCCTTTAATCTGTTGTAAGCCTACTGCTCATTAATTTCATTGACTGCCCGTGAGCCCTTGTATTATGAGAAAGGGAGAAAAGTGCTTTTTCTCTGCCTCCTGTATCCCATGCATAATTTTGCAAACTTCTGTCATGTCACCCCTCAATCGTTTCTCCAAGCTAAAAAGCCCTAACCTCTCTTTCTTTATATAAAAAAACCTTTTTACTTCAGATTTTCCAGTTACATTTTCAACAACATGTACATTAATAAAAAATACAAAACAGAAGGCACAAACAGTTATGTGTACAGTATGAAACAGTCTATGTAATATATATGCTTACTATCTTTGAGAGCCAGTTTGGTGTAGTGGCTAAGTGCGCGGACTCTAATCTGGGAGAGCCAAGTTTGATTCCCCACTCCTCCACTTGCACCTGGCTGGATGACTTTGGGCAAGCCGTAGTTCTGATAAGAGCTGTTCCTGAAAAAGAGCAGTTTCTGTCAGAGCTCTCTCAGCCCCACCTACCTCACCGGCAGTGTTCCCTCTAAGCTGAGTTAGTGTGAGCTAACTCACAGTTTTTTAGCCTCCGGCTCACACATCTTTGTCTTAGCTCGGGAAGGATGGCTCCAGAGCAAACTAATTTAGGCAGCTTAGCCCAATCACTCACTCACAACTTTAATGCCAGTAGCTCACAAAGTAGAATTTTTGCTCACAACACTCCACTGCTTAGAGGGAGCATTGCTCACCGGGTGTCTGTTGTGGGGAGGGGAAGGGAAAGGAGTTTGTAAGCCGCTCTGAGACACCTTTGGGTAGTGAAGGGCGGGGTATAAATCCAATATCTTCTTCTTCTTCTTTGATATATATAAAAATAAAAAGCTTAAAATACAATGTCTAGCAATGCTCCCTCTAAGCTGTGGAGCCTTGTGAGCAAGAATTCTACTTTATGAGCTACGGGCATTTAAGTTGTGAACGAGCGATTTGGCTACTGCATAAATTAGTTTGCTCTGGAGCCATCCTTCCTGAGCTGAGACAAAAATGTATGAGCTGGAGGCTAAAAAACTGTGAGCAAGCTCATACTAGTGAAATTAAAGATATCAATGCTTTTCTTTTTTTTTTATAAAGATTTTAT
>NW_015169068.1:0-1783 GCF_001447785.1 Gekko japonicus
CACAGCCATACAACCCGGAAAATCTATTGTAACTAATGAACTTCGTCCGTGAACGCCTTCAACAACATATTCTATTATTCTTTACCTAATTCTATATAGTTGTTTGCCTCTGTTCTTTGTTGTTCTTAATGCTAAAATATTTATTCTTGTTGATAAAGGTCCACTTCTCTTTCCCTAGACAAGTACAAGCTGACCTTTTTAGTATGGCAGTCTCTGTTAGCTCCAGTCTCAAGGCCTTGTGGTACTGCGATCAATTAGAAATAGTATTGATGGGCATGAGAGAGAGTTTTTTTCATAACTCGAAATTTATTTGGTGCTAACAAATAAATGCCATGTACTCATGAATCATTTATTTGCTTCTTTCACTAAAGCAGTGACCACTAAAGTCTAGAAAGTGCATGCATTTAAATATATTAGAGGAAATACAAAATTAACATAGCATTATGCCAAGTGCCCCCAGAGAGGGATTGGATAAGGGGGCAGGAGATACTGCAATATATTAACAGCACCGAGATTCTTTTACAGATTTTTACCTCTGAAATGTAAATGGCTGCATATTTTTAGAACTGCCTCATGCCCTCATTAGAGATGGGTGAAGAAAGAGATGTTGTTGTAAATATGTCACTTAATTGGATACCCAACATGTAAGCGGCTTTAAAATTTTAATTCCTAGATACAGGTTCATGCACCACTGGGTGAGGGGCGGCAGGACAGGAAAGGGAGAAAATCTATTCAGCTTCAGCTTTTCTGGTTAGGTAGCAGCAAAGTGCAAAAATAAAAAGTCTAATTTGAGTCATGTGTTGTTTTAGAAACTTGAGTTGTACTCCTTAATATCAAATTTAACATAGTTATTTTAGCAAAGCAATTCAGTAGTATTTTCTGCTAGTTTCAAAAGACAAATACAGTTCTGGGTATAGCTCCTAATCAGGATCCTTTTAAGAGATCCAATCTCCCAACTTTCTGGCACATTGGAGTAATGGCCAATAAAAAATTCTGCTTGCATAGTAGGCACATGGAGGTGTGTCTTAGTGCGACAGTGAACTTCTCCCTCCTTTCCTGAGAGAAGGGGATGCTTGAGAACCTAACCACATCACATTCTTTCACTATTCCATTTCCCCCGGTATTTTCCTTTCAGTCATATTGTCTTCCCATACTGGAACCTGGCTGAGAGAAATTGTGGTTCAGATGGTAGCACCCAGTGAAGGAAGTTGAGGAGCATACGATTAGCTGCCCTGGCCAGTGCAAATGGCTTCGTATCTGGTTGGACAGACTTGTACATATTGAGTTTCCTCACTCTCTCCCCTTGCTGACGCACCAGCTACCCAGGAAAATTAAATCATAGAAGTGTTGGAATAAATAATCAGATCAGAGGGTTCTCAACTGCTCTAGGGTTTTCACAAATAATTTGTTTCAGATTTAGATTGTTTCAGATTTAGATTGTTTACAACATTTGCAAGTGGGCATCATTTGAGTCAGGCCTTAATTAACTGAAGGTAACAGTGAGGTGGATGAAGGCCAACAAGTAATCCAGATAAGACTGAAGTGTTGTTCATTAGCAAGAGGGGCAAAGAAGAACTGAGGTTCAGGCATGGATCCTATGAACTTTGTAATGAGCAGGTTTGTCAACTCTGCCGCTTCACATCCCTGCTGGGCTCTCTCACCTCTCCTCTCCAAAATCTGCCTATCCCCCAAATCTGAATGAATTCCCTAACATGAAGTTTAGCATGTTTTATTTACAACTAGCTTATGTTGCGCTCTGATTTTATATATATTTTTAAATCCT
>NW_015169069.1:0-1215 GCF_001447785.1 Gekko japonicus
CTGGAGGTTGGCAACCATAGAAGGAGAGAGGGAAGGCGAGGGGGAGAGGCTGTGAATAAAGATAATTCTCTGTGCTTGTGCACCTACCCTCTGTGTGGTCATTGTGTGGTTTCCAGTGAAGCCCAGGAACTGTGGTGGCAAGTGGCGCCAGCTGCAACAGATCCCAGGGCCATCAAGAAGGGGGTGGGGTGGGATTCCCCCCATGAGTCTCAGGGGCCCACACTTGTATATTCTAATAGCCAAGTCAGCCAAATCTGAGGATACTTAAACCTGGTGATTTGAGCTGGGAACTGACAAGACAGATCTTTCTGCAACGCTGAAAGTGCCCCAGGTCTGCAGAGAAATCTGAAGATATGCATGACGGGGCTTGAAAAAAACCAAAATAATAAAAGGAGTGACTGTAGCTTTACAAAATGGAAACCCCCAATAGCCTTTGCTGGGCTACCACGGCATTCTAGGCTTGATTTCTGCCAGTAAAAGGCAGGGGGAGGGACAGAGCCCCTTCCAGGGCTGCTTTGGCATTTTGAGGGAGGACTTATCGGAATTAGGCCTGGCAGCAACCACTGGGTGACTTGATATAACCTGACTTGCATGACTCACCTGGGCCTGGGTGCTTGCTACTATTCAACAGAATCCACCCTGTGAAAGCCAGCCTGGTGTACTAGTTAGAGCTTGAGAGTAGGGTCTGGGGTCCAGGTTGAAATCAGCAGTTCGCCAAAAAGGCTCACTACATGTTGTGCCAGTCTCATACTTTCATCCTAATCTATTTTACAGGGTTGCTGTGAGGATAAAAAGGAGGAGAGGTCTCTACTGTGCAGGAAGCCATGGTCTAAATGAAGTAAATAAATAATAGAGCTGAGCACGGGAGGCAGATAAAAGATAGGTTGGTGAATGGCTGAAAAGGTGACAGCGAGGCAAGAAAAGGCAAGAGGATATGGGGGTTGCCAGGAGGAGGCAAAGAGAATATAGTGTGGGAAAGGGGATACAGGGGAGAGTGAAGTTTCCCCCACATGACTCCTTGAGGGTTCCCTACCACACAAGTGGGCCTGGCCCAGTGTCTGGCCCCACAGAACTGGGCCATAGTTTTTCTAGATTGAGGCTGCCAGAGGGGAGTGGAAGCTGAAGACATAGGCAGAAAAAGATATGTTGGCTGATGGGTGGGAAGGAGAGAAGGAAGCAGGAAAAGGGGAGAGGCTATGAGAGCTTTCAAGGAAG
>NW_015169069.1:1234-1763 GCF_001447785.1 Gekko japonicus
GGGGGGGAAATGAGATGCTCCCTGTAATTCCTTGTGGATTCCCACTTGTATCTCTCCTTTCTATGTCAGCTGATACAATTCCAGAGACAAATTTAACCCTTTAGGAGTCACGGTGTGGAGTCTTATAATCCATTCTACTTCTTTTTTTTTCAACAGCAGCCTCTCATTTTGACAAGGTAATATGTGCACAGCTAGAAAAGTAAAGTTTTCACAGTGGGAAGGAGAGAGATGGAAGTAGGAAAAGCGAAGATGCTACAGGGGCTTTCAGAGTAGGAAAGGGGAAAATAGTGGGAAAAGTGAGATTCACACCCCCTGAAAGTCCCCAGCTGATTATCTCAGTAATCCTTGTGGTTTTGCCCTTGATTTTAACATCACCAGAATTATTTCATCTTGTTAGTATTACATAGTGCATTTGTAGTTCAAAATACAAATTATCCTAAACAGCAAATGGGTATGCAAATATAGTAGAAGGAATCCTCTGTATATAATTGTCTTATGTGTTGGCCACTTCCAGCTTTCCCATTGGCTG
>NW_015169070.1:0-1772 GCF_001447785.1 Gekko japonicus
GCTGGGAGGGACAATACAAAATAAATAGGTTTAACAGCTTTCTGTTTAAATTGTATGTTTCAAAGTCATTGCTACAGAGCTAGTATTGAGGTTAACTAGTTTGGTTAGTCCTGTCACCATTAGTTCGCAGAGTGCTTAAATAAGGCTACAAACACAGGAGTCTCACTTTACCAGGTTACTGAGCTTACAAAGCTACACAGAGCCACATTGCATGATTAGAAGAGAAATATTTCTCTCTTTATTTGAGACGTACACTTTGGATAAGAAAGAGCAGAGACTGATAGATTACTAACTTACTAGCTAAAGGATGGAGGCAGATGGTGAGAGGCCCATCTGCCTCATGGTGCCAAGAGGGACATGTGGTCCTCTCTTGGTGCGTGCAGGTAGAGAGCAAGTCTTCATTCAGAGTGAGAGAGAAGCAGGAAAGGGGAAGTTGATCCCTGAGAACACAATCTGCATTTCAAAAAGGCCAGTGGCAGAAGAGCAGATATAGGAAGAAAGGTCAGTGTGCCTATCTAGCTATCTAGCCTCTCTTGCCACTCAGTCTGGAGGTCTGCGACAGGGGACATCGCATCTGGAACTTCCAACAGCAAATGAGGTATAGTGGTTAGAGGACTGGGGATATTTGGGTTCAAATCCTTGCTAGCTATGAAACTTACTGAATACTCTTTTGTTTATCAGTCTCTCTCTAGCTAGCCTACTTGCAGGCTTGTCATGAGGATAATCCAGCCCCATTGGCTGACGGCCCGGCCGTATGGTCGGTAGCTGCCTTTCCCTCCTTTGAAGGAGGAAGAGCGGGCATGAAAAGTACTGAGACTGATGCAGTTATTTCAGCTCATACTTTTATTTAAGGTGAAGAACAAGACAAAATATCCGCCTCGCAGGTCGGCTTATATTCTACTGCAGTACACACCCCCAACACCTACCCACACCCGTGATTGGTATTTACAGTGGCCGAGAGTTCCATAGGTCCTAACTAGTGTCCTAGCCCCCGGATTGGTGGAGCTAGGATCCATGAGGCCCATTGTCTCTCGGAACGAAGCTCAGAGACTTTGCCTGACCATGTGGAGACCTAGGCTACCACGTGGTCGGACCTAGTATATAACAGGGCACATGTGCTGGGCGAGGTGCATGTGTCCTGCTCAGGTGGTGCTACCCACCCTCCTCATCTGCCCTTCTTCAGTTCCCACCTTGAGCTTGGTGGGGTAGGAGCTTGCACTCCTTCTCCCAAGCTCAGATAGTGCAGCCTACTTGCTGGCAGCTAGCTGAGGCAGCTTCCTGGGAGCAGTGGCAGTTCCGGGAATGGCAGGTGGTGGTTTCAACAGTGACAGGCAGCGGTGAAGACCGGTGGCAGGGGGCATGCGGCAAGGACCAGCGGTGGCTCCGGGGCTGGGAGCAGCCCTGTGGCGTGGAGGAGCCAGGGCCCATTGAGGAGGCGGCAGTGCATTCCTGGGAGTGTCACTGTGGGGGTTTTGCGCGGTAGCAGGCTCTGTATGAGCAGGGATCTTTTCCTGCCAGAGCACACCGGAACGGCGTTCTGGCAGCAAGGAGCCCAAGGGCGGGCACATGCAGTAAGCCTTGCCCCCAACTCCCAGCAGCCCTCAGGAGCAAGAAGCAGCAAGGTAAGTTTGTGGGCCTCCATGTGCCTTTCCCGGGCCTGCCCGTCTTGGTGGGCAGAGCCCCCCCCACCATTCCTGGTCCACCCACCACAGTAGATGGGCCAGGAAAGGCCTACAGAGCTTCCCCACCTTTCCCGGCACCTGGCTGGTGTG
>NW_015169071.1:0-1203 GCF_001447785.1 Gekko japonicus
TTTTAAAAAATTCTCTCCCTGAGCTGTGACGTTGCCCCACGCTGGTCAGAAGTCATTTGCCGACGTTCGAGATGTTTACCTTTAGTTTCCGCAGCTGTCCCTCTGTGTCAACTTCTAAAGAAGGAAACATTGACTTGTACTGGTGAGCCAGATTCTTGAACCTGTAAAACACCAACCATTGGAATGGCACTTTTGCACTGCATCCTCTGGCGCTGACAACCTTTGGCTTCTGTTCACAGAATGGCTCAGCGTAAGGGGTTCTCGAACAAAGGTGCAGAAAAGTCCAAATGGGACTGCCCAATGGACCAGTTCTCAACTGGTAAGGTAAAGGTAAAGGTTCCCTTGCTCAAAAGCCCGTCGAATCCGACTCTAGGGTTGCGGTGCTCATCTCCGTTTCCAAGCCGAAGAGCCAGCGCTGTCCGAAGACGTTTCCGTGGTCATGTGGCCGGCATGACTAAACACCAAGGCGCACGGAACGCTGTTATCTTCCCACCGAAGTGGTCCCTATTTATCTACTTGCAATTTCTTGCTTTCGAACTGCTAGGTTGGCAGGAGCTGGAACTAGAGACGGGAGCTCACTCCGTCATGCGGCACACTCAGGTCTCGAACTGCTGAACTACCGACCTTCCACAGCCTGCAGTTCAGCGTCTTAACCACTTGAGCCACCGCAGCTCCTGGTACAGATGGTCTAAAGCTGCCGTTGTTAGAGTAGGGTTGCCAGCCTCCAGGTGGCACCTGGGGAATCTACTTTTCCAATTCCAACTGATCTTCAGATTCCTATTCCAACAGATCTTCAGACAATATAAATCATGTCCCCTGGAGATAATGGCTGCTTCGGAGGGTGGACTCTATGGCATTATACTATTTATGAATTTCCTGCATTGTACAGGGAGTTGGACTAGATGACCGTGGAGGTCCCTTTCAACTATGATTCTATGATTATACCCTGCTGAGGATGAGGCCCATCCCCTCCCCAGGCTCCCCCCCCAAAATCTCCAGAAACTTCCCAACCCTGAGCTGGCGACATTCTGTTAGAGCCACTCAACGAACGGGTTGAAACACCCGGGTTTTGGCCACTGTGTGACACAGAGTGTTGGACTGGATGGGCCACTGGCCTGATCCAACATGGCTTCTCTTATGTTCTTATGTCTGGGGCAGTGATGCTCTGTATTCTTGGTGCTTGGGAGGGGCAACAGTGGGAGG
>NW_015169071.1:1426-1731 GCF_001447785.1 Gekko japonicus
CGCTCCTGATGGCACCTGGTATTTCTGGCCACTGTGTGACACAGAGTGTTGGACTAGATGGGCCACTGGCCTGATACAACATGGCTTCTCTTATGTTCTAACTACTTCCCAAAATTCAGTTCGTCTGAAAATTAAAGGACTAAACAATAAGTGACATAACTGAAAATTATTGAAGGACTAAACAATAAGTGACATAACTCTTGCTGTACCCCGCCTCCATAAATTTAAATTTTTTGCTAGAAAAAATTACCATGTAAGAGTACAATTCACTTTTTTAAAAAGTTGCATGTTTTATCAGAATACCT
>NW_015169072.1:0-499 GCF_001447785.1 Gekko japonicus
CTTGGAAGATAGTGTGAAACTGGTTTCTTACTGTGAGAAGCTTAAAAAGCAACCACCCCCAAAATAGGCATCAGGTATGAAAGGGCAGTGTGGAATCAAAACAGAAACTAATGTTCAACTGAATAACTACATGCTCTTTCATTTATTTGTTATGAAACTTGAATTTTACTGAATTTTAATGAATTCTATCCTGTAGTTTGATGTTACTGTTCTGCTATGTTCAACTTCAGTCTTTCAATAAAATGTAGAGGGGGGGGGCAGAAATAAGTCTTGTATGATGGACTGCACTTAAAAACCAGGTTCCTGGTGCAGCAGAATCAGATATATGGGTTAATCCTCCACTGGAATGGAGAGCTTGTGTGACAGGCTGCTCCTTGTTTTTGATTGGCCAGCACTAGCTGAGAAAAACTACATGATCAGCCAAGTGCTGAAGAGAGTTCAGTTCAGTTCAGTTCAGTTTGGTTTGGTTTGGTTTGGTTTGGTTTGGTTTGGTTCATTC
>NW_015169072.1:780-1714 GCF_001447785.1 Gekko japonicus
TGATGTGAAGGGAAAATGGTTTTAGAAGTTAGGCACTCAAAGAAAGAGACCCACTGCAAGAAAACTGCACTGTCATAGGAAACTTTCTGAAGAAACATTGTTGCTGTAACTAAAATACTAAGTAAAAAATCTCTCAATTTAAGAGCCTGGATTATATATAAACAAGCTTCAAGATCACTATTTTGCCTGTTTTTAAAAGTGAATTTTGAAATACCAACAAGTTTTACACCAGCTTTTCCAACCCCTGACTACACATATTCATCCCCTGCCTGTTAAATAAACTTAAGATTTCTGTTTGAATGCTATTCCATCTCAAGTGCCATTTCAAAGGGTAAAACAAGAGGGCTCCTGTTTTCCCCATCAAGTTCGTGGGCAGGGCTAAAAGCCAAATTATACTCTGTGGGACAAACAGACTATCAAAAACACAACTATTAAAACACTACTTGGGGCTGCTCAGTCACAGCAGGGAACAAAACGTTTGGTGGGAAAACCTACCTGATAGTGAACATAAGAGAACATAAGAGACGCCTGTGTTGGATGAGGCCAAAGGCCCATCCAGTCCAACACTCTGTCACACAGTGGCCAAAAATATCAGGTGGCATCAGGAGGTCCACCAGTGAGGCCAGGGCATTAGAAGCCCTCCCACTATTGACCCCCCAAAGCACTAAGAAGACAGAGTATCACCTGCCCCAGAGTCCGTATATATACTTTGTGGCTCAATAGCCACTGATGGACCTCTGCTCCATATGCTTATCGAATTCCCTTTTGAAGCCTTCCATGCTTGTAGCTGCCACCACTTCTTGTGGTAGGGAAGTTATAGGGGTCCATCATATCCTGTTCACTAGTTACAGTGAAACATGTATAATACTTGTACAGTGTACACTTGATTTTTCTTGATAGGTGTATTGGGTAATTCTCATGTTACACTGAATGT
>NW_015169073.1:0-699 GCF_001447785.1 Gekko japonicus
CCCCCACCACGCATTTCCCGAACAAGAGTACACCACCAGTAGATTGTTTTTTTACCTTTCAAACTTAGCAAATAGCTTTAAGGTAGCATTATGCATTCTAATTTAAAGCGTTTGGAGCCGACACAATTTCCCTGTCCTATGCCAGAGTGCTCATCTAATACATTTTTACAGGCATAAGTCTGAGCAGCCAGACGGCTATACTTCCACAGCGGCTCCCCCTTTTCCTGTACTTATTAGAAGACTTCCCAGAGAAATGCAGAGAAGCTAAAACGGGCAATTCAAAACGGCGCGTGTGCCAGGTAAGAAAAGGTCAACGGTTTTCCCTTTCCACCAATTATTTTTTTGGGTGTGAAGCAGGCAATCTAGTGTGAAGTTCCACTGGTTTGTTAGGAAAATTATTAGTGGAAGATGAAGGAGAAGGAGAAGAAGACGAAGAAGAAGGAGAAGAAGACGAAGAAAAAGGAGAAGGAGAGGAAGGAGAAGGAGAAGAAGAAGGAGAAGAAGAAGAAGAAGAAGGAGAAGAAGAAGGAGAAGGAGAAGAGGAGATTGGATTTATACCCGGTTGTTCACTTGGCGTCTCAGAGTGGTTTACAATCTCCTTCCCCTTCCCCTCCCCACGACAGACACCCTGTGAGGTAGGCGGGGCTGAGAGAGCTCTTTCCAGGAGTGCGCATGAGAGAACAGCTCTGAGAGAACTTT
>NW_015169073.1:1338-1705 GCF_001447785.1 Gekko japonicus
CAGAGATGTCAGGGGGTGTGGCATATGCAAATGAGTTATGCTAATGAATTATGCTAATGAGCTCCTGCACCTTTTTTCCTACGAAATGACCCCTGACTAGGCCCTTGTGTGCATGCCCCATTCAGGTGAAGGGGAGCGGCACCAGAACCTTTGACTCTGCCAGAGTTTCAGTGGGGCTGAGGAACTGGGGTGGAGTTGGCTGCTTTTTAGGGTCCAAAGGGACCCACTTTACTGGTGTCCTTGTGCCATCTGAGTCGTCTGGGTCGGTAGTTGTACAGGCACCACCCCTCTGGCCACCCTGTTCCAGTGGCGCTGCAGAGCCAAGAGATCAAGAACACTCGAGGAGTGTTGGGTGATAGTGAGATAT
>NW_015169074.1:0-788 GCF_001447785.1 Gekko japonicus
CTAATGATCTCTTGTTACTCGTAGTTTTAAGTTGTTCCCTTCCCCATAGAGGTTTAGTTTAGAAAATGCAATAAAAATCTTTTTTTTTAAAAAAAAAGCAAGAAATTGCAAATAGATAAATAGGTACCGCTTCGGTGGGAAGGTAACAGCGTTCTGTACGCCTCGGCTTCTAGTCATGACGGCCACATGGCCACAGAAATGTCTTTGGACAGCGCTGGCTCTTCGGCTTGGAAACAGAGATGACCACTGCATCCCTAGAGTCAGATTTGACTGGCTTTCAGACAAGGGAAACCTTTACCTAGAGCCTTCTATGTCATCATCGATGGCCTGTGATGTTAACAGCAACAGCCTTTGGCCACATTGTTTTGTTACCATCTTATCATGATCTGTTGGGGTCATTACACAACGTTACTGCCACCAGCACTTTATCTGTTATTGGTTGCCTGCTACGTATATGAGTTTTATGACATTGTATTGTGTTTAATGCATTTTAACTTTTTAATGTGAGCCGCCCTGAGCCTGCCTAGGTGGGGAGGGTGGGATACAAACCAAATTAATTAATTAATTAATTAATAACTTACAGCCTGGTACAATCAAAGTATGGTTGTCAGCCCCAGGTTGGGGGTTACCTGGAGATTGTGGGGGTGGAGCCTGAGGAGGGCGTGGTTTGGGGAGGGACTTCAAAGGGGCATAGTGCCCTAGAGTCTGCCTTCAAAGCAGCCATTTTCTCCAGGGGAACTGCTCTATGTTGCCTGGCCACGCAGATTTTTAAAAGCATTGGTTCAGCA
>NW_015169074.1:991-1682 GCF_001447785.1 Gekko japonicus
AAGGGGCTTCCGAGGCAAGTGAGAAGCAGGGGTGGTTTGCCATGGCCTTCCTCTGCAGAGCCTTCCTTGGTGGTCTCCCTTCCAAGTACCGACACTGCTTAGTGATAACTTAAGGCAACCCCAGCAAGGGGCTTTCGAGGTAACCGAGAAGCAGAGGTGGTTGGCCATGGCCTTCCTCTGCAGAGCCTTCCTTGGTGGTCTCCCTTCCAAGTACTGTGCCTGCTTAGCTTATAACTTAAGGCAGCCCCAGCAAGAGGCTTTCGAGGCACGGGAGAAGCAGAGCTAATTTACATTGCCGTTCTCTGCAGAGTCTTTCTTGGTGGTCTCCCATCCAAGTACCGACGCTGCTTAGCTTTTGAGACTGGGCTATACCATCCTGCCTTCCCCCCCGCCCCCCCCCCCCCCCCCCAGTTCTACGGCTCATTAGAGACAAAGGACCTGATCCAGATAAATTTAGGGGCACGTGTTAACACACAACATCTGGTGATCCTTCTTTTTTTTAAAATACATTTTTATTAAGTTTTTGATACGATCAGCAAAACTATAACCAAACAGCTTTAGAAATGAATATGAATAAAAATCAATTTAAACTAAAACATAGTAATGAATTAAATAACTTCAACTTGTTCACTCCCGCATTTCAAAAACAGTAATGTTGACAAACTATGGCCCCGGTCACACAGAGCATTAG
>NW_015169075.1:0-744 GCF_001447785.1 Gekko japonicus
TCTTATATAATCGCTTTCAGTCTCTAGGGTTTAGTATCGCTTTATCTTCCTTGCTTAATGATCCGGGACCATTTTTTGTTTTTTGGGGTGGAGTCCAAGTCTTCTCTCTTTCCTGTGTTTATATTGTAGTGGCCTCTATTTCATTTGCAGGGCTTTTAGGTTTATAAAGTAAATGCTTAGCTCACCATTTTCTTGGCCCATTAAATTACTTCAGAGGCTCTTTAAATGCTTGATTGTGTCCGCTTCCCCTGGCAGCTGAGTCTAGATGCCATTTAGGCTCCTCAGCATCAGAACCTATAGGGGATGGAAGGGGCCTTAATTCCTTGGCTGCCACCTTGGAAGAGGCTCTCTTCAACTCCCCAGGTTGGGAGTCTCCTACAGAAACTCTGGGGGGGGGGGTGGACCCATCCAGGCCCCCTCCCGCCAACCGAGTCTTGGCATGTCTCCATCAGAGCTGGATGAGATGTGTCCAAGCAGCGAAATGCCAAAACCAGAAGCCATTTGTTTCCTTACTCTTAAGCATGCCCATCTGTCTCTACCAAGAACTCATCAGATTTAAAAATAAGAGGGGTTGGGAATGCCTGATTAAAGTGGTGGTTCACAAACAGGGCAATAACCAGTTGAAGGACATTTGTCTGCTCACAGCATTATAGGAAATAACTTAAATGCTAAAAGAAGAAGAGAAGAGATTGGATTTATACCCTGCCATTCACTACCCAAAGGAGTCTCAGAGCAGTTTACAAT
>NW_015169075.1:1284-1685 GCF_001447785.1 Gekko japonicus
CAGGTGTTAGTGCTGATAACAGTTGGTGGTAGTGGTAGGTGGCTCCTAATTAAATTAAATTAAAAGCCTGGTGGAAGAGCTCTGTCTTACAGGCCCTGCAGAACTGTACAAGGTCCCGCAGGGCCCTGGTCTCTTCTGGGAGCTCATTCCACCAGTAAGGAGCCACCCCTGAAAAGGCCCTGGCCCTGGTAGCCGCAAGCCTGTCATCCTTGGGGCATGGAATGATTAATCAGTGCTGTGGCCCCGACTGTAGTGCTCTCTGGGGTATATATGGGGAAAGGCGGTCCCTCAGGTAGGTCGGACCCTGGCCATATAGGGCTTTAAAGGTGAGTACCAGCACCTTGAAACGAATCCAGAATGCTAAAGGCAGTGAGTGCAGCGCTTTCAGCACAGGTTAGATG
>NW_015169076.1:0-1002 GCF_001447785.1 Gekko japonicus
GGAAGGAAGAAAGGGAGGGAACAAGAAATTATGTCTTCTTTTTCTATAGCTTTTTATTTTCTATGCCTTTCATTTTATTTTATTTTTGTCATCTCTTGTTTTTCATAAACAGCCTGGCTCCTTTTGAACCCTCCCAAGTCCCCTGCAAAACAAAAAAAAATCCACTGTACAAAATATGGCTGCATATTAAAACAAGCTCCACCTAGCTAGTGTATTTACATTAAAATGTTCACCTAAATATAATTCAACTTCCTTCCATTTCAGCACGTTAGCATTATGGTATACATGTGCCAGGTCCATAAAATGAAGGACTTGAGTAGCTATCTGCAAATACTGATTTAAACTCATCAGTGGTTTTTACAGTTGTTGTTCAGTCGCACAGTCGAGTCCGACTCTTCGTGACCCCATGGACCAGCTCCCACCAGGCCTTCTTGTCTTCCGCCGTCCTCTGAAGTTGGCTCAATTTTATGTTCGTTGCATCTATGACACTGTCTAACCATCTCATCCTTTGCCGTCCCCGTCTTCTTTGACCTTCAATCTTTCCCAGTTTTTACAGTACTCAAGGCAAATTAATGTGTTTTTTTAAAGTAGGGGTGTACACATATGCTCTGTTTTGGGGGGTTCCCTTGTTTATGTATGTTATCATTGTGAGCCATTGCATTCCATCCATTTTATTACAAGTGCTCATGGTTGGTTGGTTGGTTTCACAACCCTTCAATGTAATTTTAATACCATTTCCAACCAATTTTTTTTCAGCATTAATGTTATACATTATTTATAGTCAACTAATGCAAAGCTGCGGTGGCTCAAATGGTTAAGACGCTGAACTGCAGGCTGTGGAAGGTCAGTAGTTCAGCGGTTCAAGACCCGGGTGCCGCAAGACAGTGTGAGCTCCTGTCTCTAGTTCCAGCTCCTGCCAACCTAGCAGTTCGAAAGCAAGAAATTGCAAGTAGATAAATAGGGACCACTTCGGTGGGAAGGTAACAGCGTTCCGTGCGCCTT
>NW_015169076.1:1053-1677 GCF_001447785.1 Gekko japonicus
TGGCTCTTCGGCTTTGAAACGGAGATGAGCACCGCAACCCTAGAGTCGGATTCAACTGGCTTTCGAGCAAGGGAACCTTTACATTTACCTAATGCAAAACTTTATATGTTGCATAAATTTAACTGGAACATTTTGGCCAAAAAAATAGGCCAAAAATAAGAACTCATGGGTACTATTCACACAAAGGAAAAGCACTGAGATATTAAAATCTGAAACAGTAGGACTGCAAAATTTGGTAGCATCTTATGTTACATTCAGAGCCTTAGCATTAGATGCCACCAATTTCTGCATAAAAGGGGTGTATGCAGAATTATCAAATTCAGGCAGTGACTTGCCTCTGACTTCAATGAAACATGGATTTCATTGATAGAGCATAGCGTCATGGCTCCCATTAGCAGCTTATGTACATCTGAGAAGCTGAAAACAAAAAATTAGACCTGAGCTTGAATGAAAGAGAACGCTGTGTGTGTCATATAAAGTATTTTATCAGAAGTCTGTATACTCTGCTTAAAATAGCCATCTGTTCCTACCACCCACTCCACAATCCTAACATATACACCCAGAGCTGCCAAATCCCTACAATGGGCAGGAGAAAAACCTCCCTTATAAATAAAAGCCGAATGG
>NW_015169077.1:0-335 GCF_001447785.1 Gekko japonicus
CCAAGTGCCACCCTTCGTCCCCAACCATGAAGGAAGGAGGCCAGCCCCTGTAAGGCAGTCCCTTGTATCTCCATGTTGGTGAGGCGGTGGGTCATAAGATCATCATCGACTGTGTCGAGCACCACTGTTAAGTCTAACGACCCACCTCGATCCAGGTGTCCCCAGCGGTCATCTGTGAGGGCGACCAGTGCCATTTCCATCCCATGACTAGGGCAGAAGCTGGACTGGAACGGACCCGGTGTAACAGGCCGGATTTACCCCCCGGCCAGAGTAACCCTGGGGTTACTCTGGCCTAGCCTAGAATAACCCCGGATAACTCTCCCAGCTGTCTGGTC
>NW_015169077.1:577-1675 GCF_001447785.1 Gekko japonicus
GGCGAGAGCGCCCGGGGGGGGGGGGGCGGGGGGGGGGGGGGGGGGGGGTTTAAATCCGCCTGTTACACCGGGATCGAGGAATCTTCCAGGAAAGCCTGTAGCCGTTCTGCCACCAACCCCTCAACTACCTCACCCAGGAATGGGAGGTTAGACGCTGGAAGACAGTTGGCTGGATCCGTAGGACCCAAGGATGGTTTCCTCAAGAGTGGTCTCAGCACCACCTCCTTCAAAAGCCCTGATCTCAAGGACAAGTTGACAATACGTCCCGGGGTACCCGTATTCCATCAGCGCCGGCTTCCACCAGCCACCATGGACACAGGACCAGGAGGCGAGTGGCGGGCTGCACAGCAACCAGGATCCGGTCAGCCTCTTCCTGGGAGAGTCGACTGAACTGGCCCCGTGTTGGGCCAGAAGATGGCAAAGGAGCCTCCAGGCCACATAGTGTATCAACCGTGGAGGGCAAACCTTGGCGGAAAAACAAGATTTTATCTGTGGCATAGCTTGCAGAAGCCTCACAGCTCATTGCCAATTCCCTGTCCTTTTGGTTTCCATGTATTCTAAACAATTGAGCCAGGCGGGAGGATGCAGTGGAAGTCCCCTCCCCATACAATGTCCCCTCACCCCAGTGCCCCGCTGCCCAGCCCGGGCAGACGGAGGCAGAAGGCGGCACAGGAGGGCTTTCCTCCACGGCGGGGGCTGGAGTCTAAGAGGGTTGTGCGAGCTGCCTCCGACTTGCTCTGCTTCGTTCCCTGGCTCGACCACAGCCTCTGGCCGCACGAGGGTATCAGCCAGTCTCGCTGGGCATTTGGAACACGGCTGGTTGACCTCGATTCATTTCTTGGCCAGTTCTGAGGAGTCCCTTTAAAGCTATGATCACAGAGCGAGACGATCCGCCGTGCGCCGCATGTCCCCTGAGCTGGCCGGCTGTCTGTTCTGCCCGGGATAAGTAGGAGGATTGCATTCCCACCCCCTCCTCTTTCACCTGACCTTGATAAAAGGACGAGCATTTAACATTTAATAGCATCAACTATCATGACAGTGGAGCGGCCGCCCCCCCTTCCCCGCACTCCCCCCCCCCTTACTCAGCAGGATTCAGGG
>NW_015169078.1:0-158 GCF_001447785.1 Gekko japonicus
CTCCTTCAGTCCCCCTGGGAAGGTCTCCAATACAAGGGACAGATTGATAATCTCCCACAGGGGGGTCTGCACCTCATTGCCGCAAGCTTTAACCAGCCACGATGGGAAGGGATCTAGGAGGCAAATGGTAGGCTTCACAGCTGCCAGGGTCTTCTCAA
>NW_015169078.1:220-1671 GCF_001447785.1 Gekko japonicus
TTCCAGTTACCGTACCGTATCAACTGTGGATGAGAGGTCCTGGCAGAACAACACAACTTTATCTAAGAAATAGCTCGCAAATGCCTCACAGCCAATTGTCAATTCCCTAGCATTTGGCATGCCCTGAGGCAAAGTAGTCAATGACTGAATAACTCTAAATAATTGGGCCGGGCGAGAGCTTGCAGATGCAATGGAGCTCGCATACATAAGAACATAAGAGAAGCCAATGTTGGATCAGGCCAATGGCCCAGCTAGTCCAACACTCTGTCACACAGTGGCCAAAAATACCAGGTGCCATCAGGAGGTCCAGCAGTGGGACCAGGACACTAGAAGCCCTCCCACTGTTGCCTCCCAAGCACCAAGAATACAGTACATTGCCCCAGCCTGTGAGTTCCTATCTATACCTTGTGGCTAGTAGCCACTGATGGACCTCTGCTCCATATGCTTATCTAATTCCCTCTTGAAGTTTTCCATGCTTGTAGCCGCCTCCACCTCCTGTGGCAGTGAATTCCATGTGTTAATCACTCTTTGGGTGAAGAAGTACTTCCTGTTATCTGTAGAAGTGTCTCTTTGTGGCCTTCACTGCCATCTCATAGGTTCTCATGAACAACCTATAGGATGCTCTTGTAGCTTCATCACAAACTCGCTGCCACCCTCTCTCTAGTCGTCTTAGCTCTCATTTGATCCGCCAAAGCTCCAGGGTATACCACAGAGCTAATTTGGTACGAGCACAAAGAGGACACTTGGGAGCAACCTCGTTGATGGCTTCAAAAAGACAGGATTGCTAGTCTTCCAACAGCACATCCAACGGGCTACCAGAGGGAATTGGATCCCACAGGGCTTCCTGGAACCTCCTGAGGTCCATTTGGCTCTACAGGCGAGAATAAATTTGCTTGCCACCTAAACAGGGAGGGTTAGGTATACCTAGCCGAGCCTCCAAAGCCAGGTGGTCCGAACATGGTACTGCATTTGCAGTAATCCGGTCCACCATAACCCCTGAGGCAAAGATCAAATCCAGCGTGTGGCCTGTTTGGTGTGGGGGGGGCAAAGATCAAGTCCAGCGTGTGGCCTGCTTGGTGTGTGGGGGTCAAGACAAACTGGGAGAGTCTCAGTGCCACCATGGCACTCTCCCACCACACTAGGTCCGTGGCCTGAGAGGAGGTTGCATCATCCGCATGAATGCTGAAGTCACCCAAGACCAAAAGTCTGGGGTACTTCAAGGCCCAGCTAGATACAGCGTCCAACAGGCCTGGCCTGGCATTTGCTGGTGCATTAAGTGGTCGGTACACCAGCCAAATGGCCAAACTTTCCTCAGCCTCCCACACTAGGCCCACGCAGTCAGTGCCAGCAATCTTTGCCTCAGGGAGTGGTCTGAAGGAGAAAGCCTCCCAGATGAGTAGCACCACTCCCTGCCCCCGGCCGCACATTAGTCTGGGACTGGTGAAGGATTA
>NW_015169079.1:0-1659 GCF_001447785.1 Gekko japonicus
CCAGGCCCCACCTGGAGGTTGGCAATCTCCCAGCTGGTACAAATTCATAATCTTTTGAGATTACACTAAAATAACCAATGTGATGCAGAGCTGAAGGTTTTGGGTAAGTGTCTCTTTTTCACAACCTGACTTGCATTTCAAAATATGTGTGAAAATACGACGCGAATGCCATTTGTGCCACCCTAGGTTCCTTGAATCCTGCCAACCTAGCAGTTCGAAAGCAAGAAATTGCAAGTAGATAAATAGGTACCACTTCGGTAGGAAGGTAACAGCGTTCCGTGCGCCTTGGTGTTTAGTCATGCCGGCCACATGACCACGGAAATGTTTTCGGACAGCGCTGGCTCTTCGGCTTTGAAACGGAGATGAGCACCGCAACCCTAGAGTCGGATTCGACTGGCTTTCGAGCAAGGGAACCTTTACCTTTACCTAGGTTCCTTGAAGAATAGGGAGGAAACAAAATACATTATGAAGGGGCTGAATATACCTTTTATTTCCTGCCTTACAAATGTACTGACTATAACATTGATTTGAGAAATAAGAGACTGTGAGCAATTTTCTCATGCTGCATCTTCCTACGACTGTCATCTGCTCTAGTGTTCTTTTTGAAGCAAACATGTGAAAAGTTTCCCCTCTGCAAATTGGAATAAGGGACAATATGATGTAGATGAACTGTGATCTTCTGATTTATCCACTTGTACATTAGCAAGGGATGAACTCCTACAGCTTGAATCATAATTGGGTTGCTAGTTACACAGTTACAAGCACATGTGTGAATTTTTTAGAGTTATACATTGGTTAGCAAGATTCTCCCATAAGAGCCTACACAGGCACACCCTAATAACATCTCGAAGATCACTAATTCTGGGAAATACTCCAAAATAGTTCCACTTGTCACATAACTTTAGGTAAATTCAGCCAGTTTTTTTGCTCAAGCTCCCCACCATACAACAGTCCTTCCCCTTCCCACTCGGCTTTTGTCCATGCAGGTCCCAAGCTCACCAGCATGGCCTTTTTGTGTCGGCAAGGAGACCCCTCCATCTGTCTTCACCCATAGAAAAGTTGGTTAGGCAAGGTTCAACCCTTTCCATAGAGTTAAACACAATTAATTTTATAGTAACATTGTTCATACAGTAACATTGTCCTTCTACCTTCTACCCACATCTTTATTCATTCAAACTCTGGACTTAATCTTCATGTGTTTGCAGATGAAAATGCAAACTGACTTTTTAGTGGCAGATCTTCATTAATGGTTTAGAATTAAGACTGATTCACACGTGCATTTTCATCACTTGATGACTCCTCAATTAATTGGATTTGAGTTGGACACACAGCAACATCAATTCTGACTGTAACTGATCTGTGAAGGCTTACTTAGACATTCAAAGAACAATCACTGGACAAGTAAATGTACGAGGAACACACTAGTCTGAACCATCTCTGATTTCAGTTGTTGTGCTTCACATGCCAAAATCTCTCATGTTGCAACTCTAATTGCCAGCTATTGTAGCATTTTCACTCATCCAGTTTTGTACCTTCACCTTCACTCATCCTTATCTGTAGTTATTATTCACCAGACTCTGCAAAGTTTGTTATAGTATGTGTGCATGTAAATATAAAAGTAGAAGTCAGCTTGCTTTTGTTGCATGTTTAAAACACATG
>NW_015169080.1:0-1648 GCF_001447785.1 Gekko japonicus
TGGATGCATATTGTTTCAGGGGAGGAAACACACATACACACACCTCCTCGATCACTATGCATATATCTGTGATTAAATGGTGGCTGTGTGACAAGGGAAAACAGTGTTTAGTTCACCACCCCAGCAGCTCTGCAAAGTGTCTGGGTGATGGGTGGTTGACATAGCGAATTAGGTTGTCCTGTCTGTTCATGACTCTGGGGGAGAAAGGAGAGAGGACATCCTGTGAGTGTTAAAGGGTTGGTGAACTGTGATTGCTGGAAGGTAGTGTGATGGAAGTTTATCGGAAGAAAGTGGTGAACATCTGAGTCTGAGCAAAATTATGGAATTCCGTCCACCAGGAGTCCCCTCCTAGCACTGTCTTCTGCCAGCAGGTGAAGAATTTTTGTTTCATCTGATATTACTTCAGTGACCCCTCCTTCCTGCTCTATGTGTTAAGTGTTGCCTACATTTTAGACACAAATTTTAATGTTGATGTTAATTTGGTTTATGTTATGCTGTTTTTAACTGTCCGTTTCCTTGGTGGCCTTATGTGACCGCAACCTGTGATTGCTGGAACTATGTGTAAAAGAGGTTTTGTTGGGAGGTAGTGTGATGGAAGTTTATCGGAAGAAAGCAGTGGACATCTGAGTCTGAGTAAGTGGATGCTTCTGGGTGGTTCCCTACCTTCTGCATTTGGAAAGGGGCAACCTGAGAGATGGCCTTCTCAGTTGTGCCACAAAATTATGGAATTCCGTCCTCCAGGAGTCCCATCCTAGCACTGTCTCTTGCCAGCAGGTGAAGACTTTTCTTGTTTCATCTGATATTACCTCAATGACCCGTCCTTCCTGCTCTCTGTGTTGTTCTGTCTACATTTTAGACACAAATGTTAATGTTGATGTTAATTTGGTTTATGATCTTTTCTTCATAATGCTGTTTTTAACTGTTCGTTTCCTTGGTGGCCTTGAGCAGAAAGGCGCAGGTATGAGTGCTGTAAGTAATTATACTAGATACTGCAAGACTTCAAATGTGAAGATTTCAAGGCAGATTAAATCGGTATTCCCTTAAGAGAAATTTCAATTCCCAACCAAATTATGAATAAAGAATCAGTTGGAAGAACGAAGACACCCCTTGAGAACGGGAAATACCCTTGGCAAAAAAAGACATGGTACATATAAAAATTCATCTTCTGAGTGGTCTAAACTGCACTCTGGAGGTTGGGAGTGGAGCCAGATGATATACATTGCAATCTATATCTTAAAGATATGTTTCCAATGTGTGAGAAACCAGTTATTCCATTTAGCTGCTTCAGCCTCCATCTGCCCTGAAACCTAAGAACTGTAAATGCTTCACTGAATAAGGTAAGCTCAAGATATACCTTCTGATGAAGATTTTTGCCTGCCGAAGGATTAAGAACCTGTGCTGGCCTAAAGTGGAACTTACAGGATATTTCGGCACATGCTTTAAGTCTCTGTTCACGTGAGGTGATGGTGAAGCACAATGGGTCCATGAATTGAGTGTGCACCCTAGAACTGAAAAATGGTTAAGCCATGCATAACATCTCTGTAATCTTTTTAACAAGTAGGGTAGCCAAACCCTTGGTGGGGCTTAAAGTTGCCTGGAATTACAACTGATCTCCAAATTATAGAGACCAGCAACCACAAGGGAAATG
>NW_015169081.1:0-1653 GCF_001447785.1 Gekko japonicus
TTCTTCTTCTTCTTCTTCTTCTCATTTGTATAATAAATTTCTAGTTATATATCCATGGTTTAGTTATTTGCACAGAATTTTATTTCATATACCTACCCTGAGTGCATCGACAGATCTGCAGATGTTACCTTTCCAGTTAACCTTTGCTTCCTGGTCATTTGTGGCTAATTTTAAAATAGGGATGCCAGCCTCCAGGTGGGACCTGGTGACCCCCCCAGAATTGCAGCCCATCTCCAGTCTACAGAGAGCAGCTCCCCTGGAGAAAAGGGATGCCTAGGCAGTGGGCCCCATGGCATGGCACCCCACTGAGGTCTCTCCCCAGGCTCCATCACCAAATCCCGAGGGGTTTCTGAACCTGGATCTGGAAAAAGGATCCCCTGCCACACCAGTGGCTGGGGGGGGGAAGCGAGTGGGGGGGGGGGGGGGCTGGCAACCCTATTTTAAAATTGTCGATACCACTACCAGGTTTGCCAATACCTTGTTATTAGCTTCTTTCTACTGTGAAAAATATCCAATTTTCCCCCCACCTGCCTTTCGTTTCCTATATCTCTACCAATCGATAAGTGGGATTTTCCTCTTTGAGCCACTTCACACATTCCTGTCTATGTGGCTATGCTTAGCAGGGAACCAGACTTAATCCTAACACTTGAATGACAGTGCAATTCTGAACTGAGTTACAACCTTTGGAGAGAAGAAGGAGAAGGAGAAGAAGAGGAGAAGGAAGAAAAAGAAGGAAGAGGAGGAGGAGGAGGAGGAGATCGGATTTATACCCCGCCCTTCACTACCCAAAGGAGTCTCAGAGCAGCTTACAAACTCATTTCCCTTCCCCTCCTCACTACAGACACACTGTGAAGTAGGTGGGGCTGAGAGAGCTCTGACAGAAACTGCTCTTTTCAAGAACACCTCTGACAGACCTATGGCTTGCCCAAGGTCATCCAGCAGGTGCAAGTGGAGGAGTGGGGGAATCAAACCCGGTTCTCCCAGATTAGAGTCCGTGCACTTAACCACTACACCAAACTAGCACTCTCAATGGGCTTCGAAGGGTATATCTTGATTGAAGATTATCCTGTGAGTGTACCAATATTACGTATTTCTAAGATATGATATATATATCTTCGCTTTATAGGGGCCTTCTGCATGTCAGCCATGCCCCCCTCCACCGTCTCTAATCTTGATGCATTTATCAAAACAATGGGCTTAAGCAGGGCTGCTCTAACCTGGATAGCCCAAGCTAGCTTGATCTTGTCAGATCTCTGAAGCTAAACAGGGTTGGACCTAGTTAGTAGTTGCATGGAGACCAGCGAGGAAGTCCAGGGTTGCTATGCAGAGGCAGGCAATGGCAAACCTCCTCTGTTTGTCTCTGCCTTGACCTGGATGGCCCAGGCTAGTTGATCTCATCATAGTTAGTTAGTTCGTTTATTATTGCGGTCTTGAGACCAACGTACAGAGTAAGCATAAAGCAGCCATAATGTACAAAATACAAAAAAAAATAATAGAAATCTGAATTTAAGAACTTTTAAAATGCGATTCCTGCAATCTAAGAATTAATGCACAGAACTCGGCAACAACGTGTAATTTCTGTATTCTTATCTGATAGAATCCAGTGAAACCTTGCTTTGTTTGCATTAACGTGACCAGGTGTCCTATCAACTA
>NW_015169082.1:0-1527 GCF_001447785.1 Gekko japonicus
TAAATATGTACTTGGGTCAACCAAAAGAGCGCACGGGGAAAGACTGTGTAAACCAAAGACGAGACACCCTGTGTTAACTTACGTCACAAATTCTCTGTTGTTATGAAAATGAAACATTACACTTAAAGATACGTACCCTGTTTCCCCGAAAATAAGACCTACCCAAAAAATAAGCCCTAGCAGGATTTCTATGCATTTGTGGTATAAGCCCTAGTGTGTCTTCTTGAGAAAAAATAAATATAAGACAGTGTTTTATTTTCGGGGAAACACGGTATACATCCAATGCATAACCCTCCTGGGTATATAACAGATTATTTTGAAAGCGTAAAGACAATTGAGAAGAACTTGTGTCATTATTTCATCCGAAGATGCCTCCGTGGTGTGACTTCAGGTGTGGCTGCAAGTTCTTCTGAAATCAAAGCTCAGCTGGCTAACACGTTTCGAAAATTTTCTTTGTCAAAGCCAGTCTGAAAGCTACAAACATAATAATATTGTATAAATACATTTACCTCTACAAGTAAGTCCCCAGACCCAGGAAATCCAATATTTACACAGCTTATATTTCTCTAGAGTCACCCAACTTTCACAGCAACAGCCTGCAAACGGTGTGTTCTGACTTCTGCCGTGTCTTTCAGATGTAAAGACCGCACAAGCTGTTGTGTGTGCTCAATTACTATACTAAAAATTGCTGGGTCTTGTGAGCAAAAATTCTACTTTGTGAGCTCCTGGCATTCAAGTTGTGAGCGAGCAATTTGGCTGCTGCATAAATTAGTTTGCTCTGGAGCCATCCTTCCTGAGCTAAGACAAAAGTGTGTGAGCCGGAGGCTAAAGAACTGTGAGCTAGCTCACACTCACTCACACTCACCCAGGATACGAGCCTTTACTGGGCGTGTAGTCAGGAGAAAAAGCGGATATCTGGATTGTGAAAATTACTGACGATTTGAGGGTAGAACCGAATAGGTCTCTGTAGCTGTGGACTTTTCTGTTAGTAGATATATAATGTACTTTAGGTTCCTGTACTACTTTTTGTACTATAATGAATGTGTGTAAGACATACTAGGGTCTCTATTCTATGTAAATCAGTATATGAAGACACAAGTGCATATTAGTAGAGTGTGTTTTGTTCTAACACAGTGTTTCTTTATGTTTGCCCACCTAGAGGTGGGCAACCCTAGATACAATCATATGAAAAAACTGGGGAGAAACATACTGGTTGTCTGAGTGCCTTAGCGATTGCATTTTAATGTATTTATTTCAGGATGGGGAACCCAAAGCTCAAAGGTCCAGATCCATCACAACACATGGCTACACTTCCCTGGGCACAATTTACGATGGATCCTGACGTTCACCCTTCTGTTTGTGCACGTGTGCGAAATAGGAGAGGGCATCGTCTCTGATACGTAAGTTCTTGGGCTTGGGGGACCAATTGCACAGCAAGGCGGATAATGAGGTGCCCACATTCTTCAAGGCTGATGCCTTGGTAAAAGACTATTGGAAACTAGTCCAGGGGTCATTTTGTAGAAAAAG
>NW_015169083.1:0-1250 GCF_001447785.1 Gekko japonicus
TCTTCTTCTTCTTCTTCTTCCTGGAGATCAGCAACCCTACCTAAAAGCAGGACACCTAATAATTGACCTGGAGGCTTGAAGCCATGTTAGCTGCATGAACGATCACGTTGTGTAATTGATGAAATGATGGAGAGGACGGCCTGAGAACTGACAGCCGCCCTCAGCTGTCTGGGAAGACAGACAGGTTTGCACAGACTCCGATTCCGAAGTCTTCTCTTCCCCCTCTATCTTCTTCTTCCGCTTGAGCAAGGAGGCCTGTTAACCACTCTGTTCGTAAGCGGCACAGGTCTTGCCTGCATTTCCGAGCAGATGTTTTTCACCCCTTGGGGGAAATAACTCATCCGCAATGGCCATGCTGAATCGTAGAGCCCCAGTTTTGTGTTTTACAGGGACCAGGGTGGAGGCAGCAACTGAAATGCAGGGGGGTCATGACGGCTGTGACAGATACACTGCTTCCATCTGTTCATTCGTCCTCTGGAGCAGTCAGGCAGCCGTACAAATGTCAGGCGAAGAGATGGTGAAGAGACGTGGTCTTTATTAAGGTGGAAATAGGGCAGTGATAAATTGGTTAGGAGATCTACAGCTGAAACAGGAAGCTGGGAAGCCAAATCAAAACGAGAGCTTTTCCTCACCAAGTCTGACCGGGCTTTGGAACTCAATGGCACAAGATGTCAGTGCCACTAAATTAACTTAAAAACAACAAGAAGAGGATTAATAGATGTTCTATTGGTACCTGTTGCCTGTAGACCATTTATGGTGATGGAAAGCACTGTCAAGTCATAGAGCTGTCCATGCTTGTAGCCACCACCACCTCCTGTGGCAGTGAATTAAACCTGTTATTGTATAAACCAGTTATTGTATAAAGCTGAAAAAGCTTAGAACCAGGTATTGGCTGGGCCTAGGACAGCCAGATCCCCCGGGGGGCCTCTCTAGGGGCCCCCGACCCACCGGCCTGGATCCTCATCTCCTCCTCCTCTTCCTCCTGCCTTGAAAACCCCAAGGGGATTCTATACATGTTGACTGTGACTTGACGGCACTTTCAACCACCACACCTGTCACCAGGGGCCATTTCATAGAAAAAGAGGTGCAGGAGTTCATTAGCATAACTCATTAGCATAACTTATTTGCATATGCCACACCCCTGACATCACCGGAAGTGTGTCAGAAGGCAACACCCACCACTCAGGCTCCACTGGACTGTTTTGGATTGCTAGCTATTGGGGGGGGATGGGATGTGCAGATCTGTCCTC
>NW_015169083.1:1419-1626 GCF_001447785.1 Gekko japonicus
CAACTTACCTTGCTGCTTCTTGCTCCTTGTGGCCTGACTGAGGGCTGCTGGGAGCAGGGGGCGGGGCTTGTTGCATGTGCTCGCCCTCTGGGCTCTTTACTGCCGGAGCTCCACTCCTGTGCGCTCCTGCAGGAAATGACCCCTGCCTGTCACCACGATAATTCATATGGGAAAGAATGTGGGACGATGATTTAAAAAAGAAGAAGT
>NW_015169084.1:0-1604 GCF_001447785.1 Gekko japonicus
AATTCCCCAGTCTCTCTTGTCATTCGGGGGGATTGCTAAAGTGTCATGGCCACCCCGTATTCACTTCCAGATGCTCGCCCCGAAGCGACATTGTGGCATCTGTCTTTTAATTTTTTTTAATTTTCTAATCTACAAAACTACAGGGTCAGGGTCATGGAACAACCGAAAATAAAGAGTAACAAGGATCCATAATACAGATATATAAAGTTATTGATACGTCTCTGTTATCTTAGTAGTAGAACATGAAGATTACTAATGCAAAAATGTCAAGCAAGCCATCACAATCTTTTTAACTAAGGTGTAAATATAATAAAATTAAAGTTATGCCTTAAAAATAAACAACACGCTATCAGAGTTAATCTGTGTTGCACTTTCCTTTCCTTTTATCAAAGTCCAAATTAGTTTTTAGATGATTTAGGGGCAGCAGCCCCTAGTTCTGATTCAGGATCAGAGAGTTTTGCCAGACTCTTCACGATAGTATCACAGCCTTCCCATCTTTATCTTCTTCTTCTTCTTCTTCTTCTTCTTCTTCTTCTTCTTCTTCTTCTTCTTCTTCTTCTTCTTCTTCTTCTTCTTCTTCTTCTTCTTCTTCTTCTTCTTCTTCTTCTGTGTCTTTATTCTCCTCCACTTTCTCAGGTCCCTCTTCCACTTTCTATTGTTGCTTCAGGAACATCTGCTTTATTTCTTTCTCGCTAAAATTTCTTTGAGTTCCTTTTGCAACATATCCAGCTGGACCTTAAGGTTGGTCATCTGGTCCAGCAGAGGGCGCAAAGCTACAGCAGTCAGTCTGGGGAAGTCTGTGGTTATTTCCGGTCTGGTAGCCGGCAATGCTGTGCTGGCAGTTCATATTATAAGTTTCACTTTCAATGCCATTGTTTCTGCTCGCTGCGTCATTGTTTATGCAAGAGGAAAGTTTAAAAGTTCTCCGTAAGTCTGGAATGTATCACTTTCTTGCTGGTCCGCCACACACTTCATCGTAATCCGTTTCCTTCGAGCCGCCCTTTCAGCCTCCCACTTTAAACTCAGTCACTTCGGGATCAGGCATTCCCCTCCCCCTTCCGCTTGTTTGGGGCTTTGGGGCGGCTTTACTAGTAATGATTTATCGATTGTTTGCTGGATCATGGCTTCACTCACGTTTGTACTTGCGTTCACTTGGCATGTAGAGAGGATCGTTTCTCGGGATCCTTGTATGCTCTGTCCGGTGTGCGCCTCTTGGTGCCATGCTGGCTCTGTGCCGTGGAGGCCTATCGGGGCAAAAAAGGGCCTCGATCCTTTGGCTTCTGCCTTGGGAGAGGCACCTCTCACGCCCCAGGCTGAGACCCCCCGACAAGGGGTCTGGGGGGTCCAAGATCAACTCGGATCCCCCCTTCATCGGCACATTTGCAGGGTGCTCACATCAGAGCTGTGACGGAGCACACCCGCTCTGCAAGTCGCCAAAACCAGAAGACATCATAGCATCTGCACCATCATTTTCTCCCTCTGCTCCACTGAGCAAGCACTGAGGATAGAAGCACAGCGGTGGGAGGGTGCAGCTGGCAAGACCAAATCCCATCTAAGCAAAGAACACGTTGGAGTTAGAAACCGCACCTCTGGACCTGAGCCCC
>NW_015169085.1:0-1601 GCF_001447785.1 Gekko japonicus
AACCGAACCAAATAAATACACACACACACACCAAAAATACCTTATTGGTATTTTTTGGTTATTTTCTAAACCAAATACAGGTTTGCTTATTTATTTGATTTATAAATCACCCTCCCCCACAAAAAAAAATAGGCTCAGGCCGGTATACAACACGATAAAATATTTATCATTAAATTACAGTTATAACAAGTCAGTTATAATAAGTTAAAACAATTAAAAGTATAATTTAATTTAGCAGATGTCATTAAAACCAATGTACTATCCACTCCCTGTAAGGGAGAGGAAAGATACCAGATAGAAGATGGGAAGAAAGGCCAGGTTTGATGGTCAAAAACCATAGCTGTCATCAACCATAAGCCCTGTAGGACATCTGTCTTGCACGCGTTGCAGAACTGTCTTAGGTCCTGCAGAGTGTGGAGTTCCCCCGGGGCCAAAATCTGGTATTCAACCTGGAGCCAACCCAGCTGGCGAAGCACTGGTTGAATATGTCCTGACCATGAGGCCCCATTCTGGACCAGTTGCAATTTCCAGGTCAGTCTCAAGGGCAGCCCTACGTATAGCAAGTTACAGTGATCTAGCCTGGAGGTGCGTCGAAGAATAGATTATTTTGAACTATGGTGCTGGAGAAGACTCTTGAGAGTCCCTTGGACTGCAAGAAGATCAAATCAGTCAATCCTAAAAGAAATCAACCCTGACTGTTCCCTGGAAGGCCAGATAATGAAACTGAAGCTCAAATACTTTGGCCACCAAATGAGAAGGGAGCACTCACTGGAGAAGAAGACCCTGATGCTGGGAAAGACTGAAGGTCAAAGAAGATGGGGACGGCAAAGGATGAGATGGTTAGACAGTGTCATAGATGCAACAAACATGAAGTTGAGCAAATTTCAGAGGACGGCGGAAGACAGGAGGGCCTGGCGGGAGTTGGTCCATGGGGTCGCGAAGAGTCGGACTCGACTGTGCGACTGAACAACAATAACAGCATGGAGGTGACCATTGCTTGGCTAAGGCAGGGCAAGACAGGAAGGGGGTTCAACTGCCTGGTCTGGCATAGTTGGAGAAATGCCAGTCTAGCTATGTTTGTAATCTGGGCCTCGAACGTTAAGGAGAGGTCCAGAATTACACCCAGGATCTTGGCAGTCCACACCGATGTTAGCGGGACCCTGTCAAGAGCAGGAAGTTGGTACCCCAGTCCCCTTTCCCCAGACACAAAACCTTCGTCTTTGATGGCTGCAGTCTCATCCGGCTCTTTTTCAGCCATCCGACCACAGCCAGATTTGATGGGGCGGTGGAGAGGCTGAATGTCTAAACGTTTAGGGGGGACACTGCTCTTTAGCCAATTACAGAAGCGTGTCCTTTTTTGAAATTCTTCTGGGCATGGGCAAAGAGCATAAAAGCAAGGGTCTGAGCTAGATGCCACTGTTGAGAAAGAGGTTTCGGAGAGTGTGTGCTCTGGCTTTGGATTAAGTTGCTGCTCTCTGAGCCTGACTCCTGCTGGCCTAAGAGACTCCGCTGTGGACTTCGAATCAGATCCTGCCTGCCTGGAGAAGACAGTGACTGGTATGATTGAACAATATATATTTTTAAAAGTTTTCTTATTTTAC
>NW_015169086.1:0-444 GCF_001447785.1 Gekko japonicus
ACAAAAATGACCTTTTCACCAGTCCCAAATGCACAGGTTGCTTACTAAGCCAAGGCCACTGCGGAAATTGTCATTGCGACTGTAACTTACCCTCCTACCCCCCAGAGATAACCAGCTCTGATCTGTAGATGCCTTCCGACTGTCTTGCAAATCCATTTTGAAATTAAACCGGAGTCAGTTATGGTTGGAAGATATGGTGGCCACCAAGACAGAATTTTATTCTCTCTGCCCCTACCGAAATTTTATCCTTTGCCCCTTTTCTGTAGGCTTTTCCGCTACAGAAAAATTACTCTGCTTCAACCAAGTTTTCCAATGTACAAAATGGTATGTATGCTCGGGATGCATAGTTCCCTCTAAGCCGCGCTAGGAGTGCTGGTGCACAAAATTGTAACAGGCAGCACAGGTTCAGCCCAGAAGGCATTTCCCCCTCCATTGGAAACAATG
>NW_015169086.1:522-1085 GCF_001447785.1 Gekko japonicus
AGCTCCCCCCCCCCCCGGTGAATCTATCACAGTCATGATTTGCAGAGCACTGAGTTGCGTCAGCATTTTAAAATTGGAGCACACCAAGGCTTGCAAGCATATAACTTGCCCAAGGTTCATGTAAATGTACAGAGTGTCTGGTCCCCAGCTAATTCACTCTCCACACACACTACTGGCAGTGTAATGCTTTATTAGAGATATGATGCTGTGGGTTCAAGAGCTTTTGTTAGGACTGAAGAAATTCGTGGGAAATTACAAGATATAGGTAAAAGCATAAAATTCCACATCCATCCACGTCACACCTACCCCTGGCATTACTATGGCAACACAGACAGATATATGGTGCCCTATCTAAACTAGGCTGGCAGAGAGATTCTCCAAGGTCAGTCCCACGGGAACCAATTTGGGGCGCATCTTCAGGAAACTTACAGCCTCTACTCCCATGCACTCCAATAACGCACACACCCCCCTTAGGAATTCAAAATGACAAGCGAAGGTGAAGAGAAACAGAACTTAAAGAAATGGAAAGTTAAGTCTGAGCTTGACATAGCCTATGGGGCCCA
>NW_015169087.1:0-1609 GCF_001447785.1 Gekko japonicus
GTTTAGCATGCTGAGAAAGAATGTCGCCAGGGAACAGAGGGGACCATAAGAGTGTCAGATTACTGTCTGGGAAATTAGCGTTCAAATCTCCACATGGAAACTCACTGGGTGGCCTTGGGCCCAGTCACACTCACTCAGCCTGAGCTACCTCACAGGGTTGTTGTGGGGAGGATAAAATGGAGGACAGGAGAATGATGCAAGCTACTGGGGAGAATGGTGGGGTCCAGAGGAACGAAATAAAGACATTTTTATTGACTGCCCACCAGTGCTCCCTCTAAAATGAGTGAGTGTGAGTGAGCTCACAGTTTTTTAGCCTCCGGCTCACACGTTTTTTCTCTTCGCTCAGGTAGGAGGGCTCCAGAGCAAGCTAAGTGGCCAAATTGCCTGCTCACAAAGTAGAATTTTTCCCGCACAGAACTCCACAGCTTAGAGGGAGCACGGCTGCCCACCCTAGTCAAAAATACTTTTAACCAGTCTACCACCTGTCTTGCCCTCTGACTCAAATCCAGGCTTCCCCGATCCAGAATGCCTTCTGAACCACTGGGCAGTTGTGTTGTGTGAAGAAGACCTTGGCCCAAAGCTGACATCTGTGTGTACTGGGAATCAGTTGCTGGGTTCTCGCGCAATAGCTGAGGAAAAACTTCAGAGCTTTCCCTGCCCGTTCTAAGTAAAAAAAAAAGGGGGGGGGGAGGCAGATGGATAGAAGTACATGACTCCTCCTGCCTCATTCCTGCCATCTCCTCAGGAGCAGGGCCGACTGATGGTTAATGAGAAATCTCCTCACAATGTTCTTCAGGGCACCCTAGTGTGGTTCAGTTAACCCTGGTGTGTGGAAGAGACAAAGGGTGCATTCAGACGGGCCATTTAGTCCGCTTTCGGCCCGCCTCAGAAACGGATTTTATCTGCGCGATCACACAGTCAACATCTGCCTCCCGTTCGCAGCCGTCAATTTCCGGCTCAAAACCGCTTTAACCCGGAGTGTTTTGATACCAGGTCCCCAAGTGGTGTTTTCCTGATTCTCCGGTTCCAGCCGCACTTTTCTGATGTCTGCTCGCTCCTGCGGTGTTGAGCCACTTCCGGTTTAAACCCCCTCCCCACTCGAAAGCTGCCCGAGGCTTCCGCTTTTCGCCCGCCAATTTTAAATCAAGCGTTGGCGGTGTGCGCACAGGCGGAGCTCCGCCGCCACGTTATTAAAAACAATGTTTAAACGGTGCCTAGTTTTAGAGTTTAGACGAGTTCGGGATCTCACGGAGGCCATTTTGGGGTAAACGTTTAAAGGGAAGTGTTCCTTTACAGTTTAAAGGGAAGCGTTACAGCAGTCGGGTTGAAGTGGAAATCGCTGTTCTGTGCAGGCGTGAAAATTTTAGTTCTACAGATGGCTGCCTGTGCACATGCCCAAACTGAGAGAGAGAGAAAAACAACAGCAGCACACGCTCCTGCATGTGGACAGCAGGGAGCGATGTGGCTGCGCAGTGATCCGGAGCAAGGAGGTGAGTGTGATCACGATTCTCCAGGTTAAAAAAGACCGCATCGGGGCCGGAGCAATTTAAACTGTTCCCTGCACATGCTGTCTGACCGCACCAGAGCCCCAAAAGTCTCACGGCTCCAT
>NW_015169088.1:0-216 GCF_001447785.1 Gekko japonicus
ACCCTGAGGCCCAGCAAGGGTCCGATTCTAACAGTGGGATCTTTTATGCTTTTGAAGACTCCCTCTCCGACTGAATCTCGTTCCGCACTCTGAGCATTCAAAAGGTTTCTCCCCTGTATGGATTCTCTGATGCTCTTGAAGACCTCCACTCTGACTGAATCTCTTTCCACACTCTGAGCATTGAAAAGGTTTCTCCCCTGTGTGGGTTCTTTGATG
>NW_015169088.1:883-1601 GCF_001447785.1 Gekko japonicus
GACTCCCTCTCCGACTGAATCTCGTTCCGCACTCTGAGCATTCAAAAGGTTTCTCCCCTGTATGGATTCTCTGATGCTCTTGAAGACCTCCACTCTGACTGAATCTCTTTCCACACTCTGAGCATTGAAAAGGTTTCTCCCCTGTGTGGGTTCTTTGATGTAGCTGAAGACTCCTGCTCCAACTGAATCTCTTTCCACACTCTGAGCACTCAAAAGCTTTCTCTCCTGTGTGGATTATCTGATGGTGTTTAAGAGTGCCACGCTGACTGAATCTCTTTCCACACTCTGAGCATTCAAAAGGTTTCTCCCCTGTGTGGGTTCTTTGATGTAGCTGAAGACTCATACGCTGACTGAATCTCTTTCCACACTCTGAGCACTCAAAAGCTTTCTCTCCTGTGTGGATTATCTGATGGTGTTTAAGAGTGCCACGCTGACTGAATCTCTTTCCACACTCTGAGCATTCAAAAGGTTTCTCCCCTGTGTGGGTTCTTTGATGTAGCTGAAGACTCCTGCTCCAACTGAATCTCTTTCCACACTCTGAGCATTCAAAAGGTTTCTCCTCTGTGTGGATTCTTTTATGCTGATGAAGATGGCCACTCTGACTGAATCTCTTTCCACACTCTGAGCATTCAAAAGGTTTCTCCCCTGTGAGGTTCCTTTTTTGCTGTTGAAGACTGTGACTCCTACTCAATCTCTTTCCATACTCTGAGCATTCAAA
>NW_015169089.1:0-1633 GCF_001447785.1 Gekko japonicus
TTCCCAGTTAAGGGGGAAATGCTGTTCAATCAAATTAAAAAGACAATCTGACTCCAATGGTAACGAGAGACAGAAATTTTACCAACAAATATAGAGGCACACCTTGCGTGACAGATTCATGTAGGTACATTTAACTTATTGTGAACAGATTAACGTCAGGAAAGGTTAGCTTGTGACAGCTCCAAGCCCCAGCAAAAAAGAGAAGAGAAGTCCTATATAGGATAAAACAGAAGGCAAGCGATGGCCAAAGAGTCTCAACATCTAGTCGATGAGAGGGTGGGACCAAGTGCCAAGTGTACCTGAGTGAGAGAATTATCTTATCCCTTTCCCTCCCCAATCCTCTTGCATGCAGAGTTATGATATCCAATAGAAAGCCCTGTGGATGGGATCTCCATGAGTCAGTTGCTACTCATCACCACCACCACCACCACCACCACCTTCTTCTTCTTCTTCTTCTTCTTCTTCTTCTTCTTCTTCTTCTTCTTCTTCTTCTTCTTCCTCTTCCTCTTCCTCTTCTTCTTCTTCCTCTTCCTCCTCCACCTCCTCCTCCACCTCTTCCACCTCCTCCACCTCTTCCACCTCTTCCTGTTTCCTTTTCATGGCGAGAAGACATGATTAGCCCATCAGGTCAGACAGTGAGCTTCATGTCTGAGCAGGAATCTGAACCCTGTTCCTCCCAATCCTAACCTGACACTATCTTGTGGCTGTGACCTTCTCAACTGAAGCTCAGAGGGCAAAATCCAGGTGGGGACTTTTTTGGGGGGGAGAACAGGCACCTGCCACAACATGGACAGTCCCAGCTCAGTGGAGGCAACTTGGGATCCCTGCAGAACCCAGAAGTAAAGGGTGCCATCGAGTTGCAACAGACTCATAGCGACCCCATGAAGTTCCTCATGGGATTTTCAAGGCAGGAGATGAGCAGAGGTGGTTTGCCATTGTCTTTCTCTGTGCAGCAACCCCAGTCTTCTTTGGTGGTCTCCCATCCAGGTCTGACCCTGCTTAGCTTCTGAGATCTGACCAGATTGGGCTAGCCTGCGCCATCCAGGTCAATGCTGTCAAGTCACAGCTGACTTCTGTTGACCCCTCATGGTTTCTTTCAGGGCTTTTTTGTAGAAAAAGCCAGCAGGAACTCATTAGCGTAATAGGCCACACCCAACAGTGACTACTAATTAGCATATTAGGCCACACCCTGGCACCATAGCTCATTATCATGTTAAGCCACACACCCCATGCCTTCCCTTGGCTTGCCCGGGTGCCCTGTGGCTGTGGGGAGCCCAGGCAAGCTCCCCACCTTGAAGGGAAGGGAAGGCAGTTTAAACTGCCTTCCTTTGGCTTGCCTGTGTGCCCCATGGCTGCGGGGAGCCCAGGCATCTTCCTTGGTGGTCTCCCATCCAAGTACCAACTCTGGTTAACGTCTGAGCTCCGGAGATATCACGCTAGTCTGGGCTTGTTAAGGTAGCTTCCTGCAGAATGCTAGCACCTCTCATTCTAGAAATTAGATAAGACAAACATCTCCTTTATCCCATGTACAAAGTGCAATCTTCCTGAGCCTTCAACTGCCCTTCCACTGGCCCAATAATTGAATCACAGAGAAGGGCAGTCAAGGCTTTGTCCTTGCCTTCCTCTGCATAGC
>NW_015169090.1:0-1591 GCF_001447785.1 Gekko japonicus
AGGGCTTTCAGCCAAACTCAGCTTCAAAGGAGACCGCTGGTGTCCCAGGGAAAGAAAACGTGTGGGGACATCGGCTTGTGAGCAGAGAAATATATATATATATGAGCAGCCATCCAACAATGATAATGTGACAGATTCTGCATGTGCGACAAGTGCCCAGTTCCTCCGGCACGTTCTGCATCCCGCTGCCCATCCCCGTCTCAGAGCCCGAGATGGGGTTCTTCTTCTGTGAGCCAGTTTGGTGTAGTGGTGAAGTGCGCGGACTCTAATCTGGGAGAACCGGGTTTGACTCCCCACTCCTCCACTCGCAGCTGCTGGGTGACCTTGGGCAAGCCATAGTTCTCTCAGAGCTGTTCTCTCAAGAGCAGTCCTCGAAAGACCTCTCTCAGCCCCGCCTACCTCACAGGGTGTCTGTTGTGGGGAGGGGAAGGGAAAGGAGTTTGTAAGCCGCTCTGAGACACCTTTGGGTCGTGAAGGGCAGGGTTTAAATCCAATCTCCTCCTTCTTCTGCATCCGAGGGAGCTGCCCAGAGCACTCACAGCCACTGTTACCAACGAGCCGGCCCGCAGTCCAAACATCTGGCCTCCACCACTGTGCTCAGGAAGACCACTGAGTGGCAAACTGTTCGGCTGCAAGGTATCTCCAGCCTGCCATCTTATGGACCCAATGGACCAGCACGAGCACCTTATGAGTCTATGGTTTTACTGTATTTGAAATTTAAAATTGATTTTATGTGAATTTAATGGTCATTTGTAGACGAATTATGTAAGCCGCCCTGAGCCTGCTCGCGGGGAGGGTGGGGTATACATTGAATTATTAAATAAATAATAAGAAGAAACTGGTCTCCTTCAAGAGAGTTTTCCTGCCTAAGTGTACTGCTGTACTGGGATAGGAGCCGATGGCAATGCATGAAATGAAGATCCACCCACCCGGAATAAAAAGAACAGTCCATGTGGAAGTGGGAGCCACTAACCCTCAATCACTGAAACTGTTCAGGTGTCCAGGCCGGCCCCTAGCCAGGATTTAGGGGCTTGTGGGGCAGGTTTTTTTGTCATGAGGCTGAAGTTCTCAATGCAGAAAGAAAAGCCATTTGGCCAATAGAAAGCTGTGACCAGGACAGATCTCTAAAGAGGGGAGGGGAAAGGAGTTTGTAAGCCGCTCTGAGACTCCTTCGGGTAGTGAAGGGTGGGGTATAAATCCAATCTCCCCCCCCTCCTCTTCTTCTTCTTTTCAGGAGGCGTGGATGCCAGGATCGGTGCTGCGTCCCGCTCATGACAGGATCCACCAGTCCAGTTCCTGGGAGCTGCTTTTGTGCTCCTTTGTTTCCTGTAGGTCTCGAGTGGACAAGGGCTGTGTGCAGACCAGAGCACACAACTGACTTATGTTCATGTTCTCTGAATCTCCAAATAGCACCCGACTGGCTGACAGAGTCTGCCCAGGCAGAGAGCTGCAGATACAAATGTGGGGCCAAGGCCGCAACAGTGTGGGGCTGGTTGGTTCATGTCAAGACATCAGGGGAAAATCAGGGGAAATTGCTAAGGCCTGGAGGAGCAGGGAGTCAACGACACAGCCTCTCCATAAAGGACAAAGA
>NW_015169091.1:0-1266 GCF_001447785.1 Gekko japonicus
CTGTAGTGGTGACTCTGAGGTCACTATGGAGTCTCACTGTGTTATCTGGATCTCGTTTAAAGCAGTTCCAATTGCTCCTCCCCGTCTTCGAGATGCTGTGAGCAAAAAGCAGACAACTGGATCCGAATTCCCCACCCCCCCAGTCATCTCTGTGTTTAAAATCAGCCAGGGAACATTTTTCAGCAATCATATTTTTTTTGCTGGTGGGTTAGAAGCATGCCCACCCAGCTTGTTCACTTTCCAGCCCCCATCTGCCCCCCTGCCAGGTCACCCCCTTTACTTTCTGCAGGGGAGTTCTGGGTGCCGTTTCCTCCCTGCAGCATAGTGCCCTCCTGCTCCCTGGGAAGCCTCCCCCCCCCTCACATGCGCTGTCCCTCCTGCGCCCCAGTGGTTCCTATGGTGAGGACTGATGCAGACAGCTAGCCTTTATTCCAAGCCAGGATGGGGGGGAAAGGGGAACAGAGTACAACAGCACCACAGCAGGCTGAAACTGCTTTACACAGCAGATGCAGATTCAGCCATTAAAATTAGGCCAAGTCTCAGTAGTGTGTCACACTATGGCTGTGAACTAAAGACCAACTGTGCAGCATCGCAGAACTGAGGATGTATTCTGTGCATACCGCATGCATTGCACAAACAACTTCTGAATCAGTTTAGAGCCAGGTGAAAAACTGAAAATTCACCCAGATGTTCTGGAATATCGATTGCAACTATATTTCTTCTAAAAATAACACTACTCGTTGCATCATTAAATTAAATGTTCTTCTTGCATTTAATGTTCCAATCAATAATCCCAGCTACTGTGGCAATTCAGTTATGACAGTGTCAACTGCAACAAGTTTTCTGATTCCATATCATTACAGCCAGGGGTCTTTTCCTAGAAAAAGAGCTGCAGGAGCTTATTAGCATACGGTATGCTAATGAGCTACTAGGCTATTAGCATAATAGCTCATTAGCATATGCAACACCCCCTGACATCACCGGAAGTGATGTCAGAAAGGGAAGCAAAAGGGGGGAGGCATCTTCAAAGGCCTCCCCTTCCTCAGCCAGCGGGGAGAGGGGGAGTGAAGAGAGAAGGGGTTTAAAGTTTAAACCCCTTCTCACTAGAGTTGGGCTGCAGAAGGAGGAAAGAGGGAAGGAAAGAGAGAGAGTGAGAGTAGAGAGAAGGAACAAAGGAATGAAAGAGTGAAAGAAAGAGAAGGAAATAGGAAAAGAAAGAGAAGGAAAGAAGGAGGGAAAGAAAGAGCAATAAGGGAAGGAGGGAAA
>NW_015169091.1:1338-1601 GCF_001447785.1 Gekko japonicus
GGGGGAAGGAAAGGAGGGCAAGAAAGAGGGCAAAGAGATGGGCGGAGGGGGAGGCTCTCCCACCCCCATTCCTCCAATCAAGCCTCCGCCACCCCCCACAGATCCCTCACTTACCCCGGGAGGCAGTGGGGGGGGCCTCTTCTGCCTTCCCACAAGTCGCAGCGCTCCGGCGCTGGCACGGGGAAGCAGTGGGGGTCTCTTCTGCCCTCCCAGGGACACTCTGGCACTGGTCCTGGGAGGCGGCGGGGGGGCTCTTCTGCCCT
>NW_015169092.1:0-1589 GCF_001447785.1 Gekko japonicus
AGGCTGTGGTACTGTCCCATTTAGACACTGGAAAAAACTATGAAATATTTTGACTTCTAGGAGGAGTTAAATGCTTTTAAAGACAAGGTGAGCCTGCTGTCGATGCATTTCTGCGCTTAGGAGAGACAGCTTTGAAAGAATTTATGACTGATCCAAGGTCACACCAGCAGCTGCATGTGGAGGATTGGGGATCAAACAGGGGTATCTCAGATTAGAGTCCGTGCTCTTAACCACTACACTGGCTCTCAGAAGAAAGGAGGCAGCATCTACCGGGAACTACATCTAGCTGTGCAGATATTATTATTGATCCTTTGTGCTACCTGTTTCTTGATCAGATAATGTATCTTTATGTTGCTTAAGAAGTATGTGGAGTTTTCTCTTAAGCACTTGGCTACATTTGCAGTTTGGCTTGTAGCAAAAAACTAAGGCATTCGTAACTTTTAAACACCACAAATATTTCAAATACTGTGATTTCATAGGGTAGGTTACAAGTTCCGCATTTTCCGTTAAAGCAGTAAAATTAGTTCAGGTTTGATAAGACATTAGGTATTTCAGTTCTCCCTGTGTCTGCCGTGATGTTTCAACATTTCCAAAATCTTTACGTCTCTAGCCCAAGCACAAATCAGCATGTGATCACAGATGTTTTGCTGAAGTGCTTCACAGCTGGATGACAGGTGGCCGCACCTTTAGCTTGCAAGTGGTGCCAGCACTGGAGACTGGTACTCTTATTCACCCTCAGGTACCAGCTAGAACATCGCTATTTCAGTCGCTTTTCTTAAACTTACATTTACTGAACCACCCCAAGCGTTCTCCAACTTCGATTTATAACTTCTTTTGAAAGAGCAGAGCTGATCTCCCCAGTCTGTAGATCAGTTGCACTTCTGGGAAAATGCCGACCCCTAGCTCCAGCAACACCCTGTTTTTAAAATGCTGGTTTTTCACAGTCCTGACCTGCAGGGCCCAGGCTAGCTGGATTTCATCAGCTCTGGGAATCAAAGCAAGGGCATCCCTGGTTAATACTTGGATGGGAGACCTCCAGGGAAGCCCAGGGTCGCTACGCAGAGGCAGGCAATGGGAAACCACCTCTGGACATCTCCCGCTTTGGAAATCCTACGGGGTCACCACCATAAGACAGCTGCAGCGATCACCGGTATATAAAAAAGTAAAGGTTTCCCTTGCTCGAAAGCCAGTTGAATCTGACTCTAGGGTGCAGTGCTCATCTGTTTCCGAGCCAAAGAGCCAGCGCTGTCCAAAGACGTTTCCGTGGTCATGTGGCCGGCACGACTAAACACCAAGGCGCACGGAACGCTGTCACCTTCCCACCGAAGTGGTACGAATTTACCTACTTGCAATGTCTTGCTTTCGAACTGCTAGGTTGGCAGGAGCTGGGGCCAGAGACGGGAGCTCACTAGGGTCTCGGACTGCCAAGCTTGCAGCTCAGTGTCTTAACCTCTGAACCACCGTGGCCCCGTATCACCACTGCAGGTCACTGCATTGACCTAACAGGAGAAGCAACACATCAGAAACTCCGTTTTGTGCGTTCACTGTTACCACGACACGAACTATCAGTACATCCCCTTTATTAGACA
>NW_015169093.1:0-1573 GCF_001447785.1 Gekko japonicus
TGCCGCGGCCAGGCTGTTGATGGATCTCCGGCACCGGGAGCACATCCAGCCTGTGCTTAGGCAACTGCACTGGCTGCCAATAGCATACCGGATTCACTTCAAGGTGCTGGTACTTACCTTTAAAGCCCTATATGGCCAGGGTCTGGCTTATCTGAGGGACCGCCTTTTCCCATTTATACCCCAGAGAGCACTACGGTCTGGGGCACAACAGCGTTTGATTATTCCAGGCCCCAAAGATGCGAGGCTCGCCATCACCAGGGCCAGGGCATTTTCAGTGGCAGCTCCTTACTGGTGGAACAAGCTCCCGGGAGAGATCCGCGGGCCCCTGCAGGACCTTGTACAGTTCCGCAGGGCCTGTAAGACGGAGCTCTTCCGCCAGGCTTTCAAATAGGAGCCGCCGCCGTCACCATTACCACCAACTATTCCATTTAACATCTGGAATATGGGACTGGCCCACTATGGACTATGCCATTTAATATCTGGATCATAGGAATGGCCGTAAGATCACCCAAGTGCTGAACCAAGACTTCAGGATGAATGACTCCCTTAAAACCAGATGAAGGCAGAAGCCAGCTACAAAGTATCCCACACATGCTGCATCAGTGGATGCTACAGCGGCCCAGCTGGGTCCTGCCATCACTAGAAATGGTCCTCCATATCACCTAAAAAGTGGTGGAATGACTCAAGACAAAACTCCTTACTAGAGTTTGAGATATGCCTACTCCTGTTTAAAAACAAAACAAAACGCCACAAAGCGAAATTAACTCAACTAATGTAACTTTGAAATGTTGAATAGTATTGCATAGCATAGCCCAATCTTGTCAGATCTTGAAAGGGTTGATACTTGGATGGGAGACCCACCAAGGATGACTTTGAAGAGGGAGGCAATGGCAATCCATCTCTGCTTAATCACTAGCGAAGAAGAAGAAGCTGACCCAGCTGAGCTCTGAGAAGGAGCAGGAGATAGTGCTGCTAGAGGGGTGAGTAGTTTTTTTACTTACTTTCAGCTGAGGTGATTTAGCTGAGAGGGTACTGTGGGGGGCCTGTGTCTGGCAGTGTGTGGGTGAGTTGTGAGTTGTTGCAGAGTCCTGGCTGCCTGAGATAGGGTGTGAAAGGGTCATTGTTTGACCGTAAGTGAGTGACTGTGTGAATTTGCATAGCTGCTGGCCACACCTTCTGCTGAGGGGAAGCTTCTATTTAAGGTAGCCCTAGGCCAAGAGCCTTACCCTATGGCTTGTGCCAGAGGCTCATGTAAGGGGCTCTGTAAGAAGCCTAGGAAGACCCAGAAAGTTAGGGCCCTAGTCTCCTTGGGTTCCCAGTAAGGTAAGTAGACTTCTACAAGGAAAACCACTTAAAGGGTTTTAAAAGGGGATTATATATAATTATTGTTTTAAAAAGCAATTATGAAGCCAGAATGCCAGCAGGGGGTTGGGGGCTATCCAGTGTATTGCACGGAGTGTCACATGTATGACTATCTGCCCACTGGACAGAAGTCTTGGGTGTGTGCTCGGTGCAAGGAGCTCCTGGTTCTCAAGGAAAAGGTAGCAAAGCAGTTTTTAAACTGAATATTGGG
>NW_015169094.1:0-1568 GCF_001447785.1 Gekko japonicus
GAGGGCAATTGAGAGTGAGGATAATTTCTGCGAACTGTTTTACGAGAGAGCCAGTGTGGTATAGTGGTTAGAGAGTCAGACTAGGATCTGGGAAACCCAGCTTGGAATCCCAACTCCGCCACGGTGGCTCACTGAGTGACCTTGTGCCAGACACGCCCTCTCAGCCCAGCCAACCACACAGGGTAGTTGTGAGGACGAATGGAGGAGAGAAGAGTGATGTAAACTGCTTTGGGTCCCTATTGGGTAGAACGTGAGGATGTAAATATAGTAAGCAAGCAAGTAAATAAATACAAATATTGCATTTGTGCGTGCTGGGTGTTCTTTTTTTTTAATTTAAGGGTTTTTTAATTAACTTCCCTAAGAAAGGATAAGTTAGGGAAGGGGCAGGGTGTGGGTTATGACATTCCGGAAACAGTAGATTACGGAGATTCTCTCTAACAATTTAAGCCACTTAATTCAAATTCTACAAGTAGACATACATATTTCCTTTGTTTAAAACATGTTTTCTGATTCTCATTATAATTTGTGCTTCCAGAGTTTATCTCTCTAGTCTCTTGCTTGGGTCCACATATAAACTGGTTTCCATACCACTTCCAGCTTCCGGCCATCATAATATTTTAAGCCTTTCCTATAAAACGTCCATTTCAGCTACTTCTAAAATCTTTTCAATCAGTTCGTCATCTGTTGGCACCTGGTTCACTTTCCAATATTTCGCGTACAAAATTCTCACTGCTGTTACCACATGCCAGGGTCATTTCGTAGAAAAAGAGGTGCAGGAGCTCATTAACATAACTCATTAGCATACCTTATTTGCATATGCCACACACCCTGACATCTCCGGAAGTGTGTCAGAAGGCAACACCCACCGCTCAGGCTCCACTGGACTATAGATTCCTAGCTATTGGGGGGGGGGGAACGTGCAGATCTGTCCTGGCAGAGGAGGGAGAGCTTGTACCTGAATAAGACTTGGTCTTAAAGGTGCCACTTGACTGTTTTGGACTGGGGGACAGCTCTGCAGCTTACCTGGCTGCTTCTTGCTCTGACTGAGGGCTGCTGGGAGCAGGGGGCGGGGCTTGTTGCATGTGCCCGCCCCCTGGGCTCTTTACTGCCGGAGCTCCGCTCCTGTGCGCTCCCGCAGGAAATTACCCCTGACCACATGTATAGCTATATGTTTTTGTTTCTGATCTAAACATTCCAGTAATATATTTAACAAAAAGAGTTCAGGTTAATATGGCCCGTTTGACTTCAGTATTTTCTGCCACCACTCATGAATCTTTTTCCAATACTCTTTTGCTAATACACAATTTATTTATTTATTTATCTGTCAATCACATTTATACCCCGCCTTCCCCACAATGCAGGCTCATATGATAAAGACGACTCTCTTTATCATGACATTTCCAACATTTAATGGACATCCCTTTCGTCATCTGTGCTAATTTTTCCGTAGTTATATACCATCTATAAAACATGTGTGCCGGGTGTTCTGTGGTTTGAATCCCCCCTTTGCCGATGACGCTTGCTGGGTGACCAAGGGAGAGTCATATATTCTCAGCCTAACCTACCTC
>NW_015169095.1:0-1581 GCF_001447785.1 Gekko japonicus
TACATTATATGGAAGAACAAACCACACACAATTCGAATTTGCTGTGTTGCACTCATTTTCATGAAGGGCAAGAGGGTAGCATAACTTAACAGTTAAATGAACAAAGTTTAATTCTGGACATAAGCATTTGTGTGCATGCACACTTCTTTGTGCACGCACAGAAAAGCTTATACCCTGAATTGATCTCTGTGGGTCTCAAAGGTGCCACTGGCCTCAAACTTTGTTCTGTTGCTTACAACCAAGATGGCTACCCGCCTTCAGGGCTATTTTTGGGCAGGAACGCACAGGAACGGAGTTCCGGCTGGCTCCTGAGTTGGTCATGCCCAGCAGTAACTCATTAGCATAATAGGCCACACCCAACAGCAGAAACTCATTAGGATTGGCTACAATAGGGGCATGTGGCCTAACATGCAAAGGAGTTCCTGCTACAAAAAAAGGCCCTGGGTTTTGACAACAAACAAGGTAAACAGAATAAGAAGCAAAAGGTGGGTGTGGCTGGATAACCACACTTCTGGTAGCATGGGGGTGTGGCCTAATATGATAATGAGCTGTTGTCAGAGGTGTGGCATAATATGTTAATACGTTTCTGCTGTTGGGTGTGGCCTATTATGTTAATTAGTTCCTGCTGGGCTTTTTCTACAAGAAATGCCCTGCCCGCCTTAATAGTTAAATGGCATTGTTGGGGAAGAGAAAAAAAATCTGGAGGATTAGGTGTGATGGGCAAAGAGCATTAGCATAGTTCGCCATGCGGTCAGGTGTTTGTTTGTCTGTTTTTGCTGTCAAGTCGCAGGCCGACTTTTGCCGACCCCATAGAGCCTTCAAGGCAAGAGACGTTCAGAGGTGGCTTGCCACTTCCTGGCTCTCTGTCATTCTTTGGAGGTCTCCCATCCAAAGACTACCCAGGCCTTACCCTGCTTAGCTCCTCCTGCCGGAGAAAATCCCTGCCCTGTGGGAAAAGTTATCTTTCCACAGGGCAGGGGTCATTTCCTGCGGGAGCGCACAGGAGCGGAGCTCCGGCAGTAAAGAGCCCAGGGGGCATCTGTAAAACCAGAGTAGGTTTTTATACCTCACTTTTCTCTATCCTAAGGAGTCTTGAAGTGGCTTAGAATCACCTTCCCTTCCTCTCCTCTCAACAAGTGCCTTGTGAGCAGGGGTCATTTCCTGCAGGAGCGCACAGGAGCGGAGCTCCGGCAGTAAAGAGCCCAGAGGGTGGGCACATGTAACAAGCCCCATCCCCTGCTCCCAGCAGCCCTCAGTTAGAGCAAGAAGCAGCCAGGTAAGTTGGAGAGCTCCCCCCAGCCCCCCCCGGTCCAAAACAATCCAGTGGCACCTTTAAGACCAAGTTTTATTCAAGTACAAGCTCTCCCTCCTCTGCGAGGACAGATCTGCACGTCCGCCCCCCCCACAAAACAGTCCAGTGGAGCCTGAGCAGTGGGTGTTGCCTTCTGACACACTTCCAGTGATGTCAGGGGGTGTGGCATGTGCAAATAAGTTATGCCAATGAATTATGCTAATGGGCTCCTGCACCTCTTTTTCTACAGAATAACTTCTGTCACAGGGCATGTAAGGCAGAGATGTTCC
>NW_015169096.1:0-1321 GCF_001447785.1 Gekko japonicus
GTCTGCTTTCTTGCTCTCTTTTAAACGGATATTTGTGTCCCGTGGCCCACTTCGAGACCAACAACATTTCCCGGCTTTTGTGGAGTCGACGATCACGTTGCCAGTTCTTAAACTAGTAGCCTTTTGCCTCCTGCAAAGGGGAGCCTTTGCAAACGGCCCCACCACCAGTGTTCCCTCTAAGCTGAGTGAGTGTGAGCTAGCTCACAGTTTTTTAGCCTCCGGCTCACAGATTTTTTGGTCTTAGCTCAGGAAGGATGGCTCCAGAGAGCAGACTAATTTATACAGCAGCCAAACCGCTCACTCACAACTTTCATGCCTGTGGCTTCCAAAGTAGATTTTTTGCTCACAAGATTCCACAACGTAGAGGGAACATTGCCCACCACCCTTCGGAAAGGGGTTAGGAGTTTCCGTTTGAGCAGTGGTCGGGGAGGGGGAGGTAAACTCTTTTTGCAGGTTTTGTGTGCAGCGGTGTGGAACTCCCCTCCCAACCGGTGTCAGTGCTGGGACGCTTGATCTGTATGCACATGAGCTGGAAGCTCTCCTGAGAAAAGTTTCTATGGCAGCCAAATTGCATTCCACATTAAGGAGTGAGCGTGCGTGTGTGTGTGTGTGTGTGTGTATTAGTGATGCTAACTCAGGATTTGGACATTCCTGGAGATTTGGGGATGGATTTTGGGAAGGGTGGCGTTTGGGAACACAGCAGGGGATCATGCCTTAAATTCCACCCACTAACACTGTAGTTTTCTCCAGGACAACTAATTCCTGTAGTCTGGAGATCAGTTATATAATTCCTGGAGATATCTGGGCCCTACCTGGAGGTTGGCAACTCTCGTGTGTGCATGCCCGTATAGGCTGTCCTTGAGATTGGGTTTCCCCTTGGAATGAGAGCCAGCCTGGGATGGTACGTTGTAAGCAGTGGTCCCTCTAAGTTGAGTTGGTGTGAGCTAGCTCACAGGTTTTTTTAGCCTCCGGCTCACACATTTCTGTCTTCGCTCAGGAAGGATGGCTCCAGATCTTAACACTGCAGTTTTCTCCAGGACAACTAATTCCAGGAGATCTCCGGGCCCTGCCTGGAGGTTGGCAACTCTCATGTGTGCATGCCCATACAGGCTGTCCTTGAGATTGGGTTTCCCCCTCAAAATGAGAACCAGCACGGGATGGTATGTTGTAAGCAGTGTTCCCTCTAAGTTGAGTTGGTGTGAGCTAGCTCATAGGTTTTTTTAGCCTCCGGCTCACACATTTCTGTCTTCGCTCAGGAAGGAGGGCTCCAGAGCAAACGAATTGATGCAGGAGCCAAATCGTTCGCTCACCACTTTAATGC
>NW_015169096.1:1411-1579 GCF_001447785.1 Gekko japonicus
GAGGACCAGGTTCAGATCCCGCCACTATGAAGCCGGCAGCCTGTTGCGCCTCACAGGACTGTTGTGCGGACAAATAAAATCCATAATTGTGGTCCACCAGGCAGCTGATATAATACAGCCATCTCTTCACCATCCACATATCCTATCCTGCTTGATAGTGGATAGATT
>NW_015169097.1:0-1599 GCF_001447785.1 Gekko japonicus
AGAAGCTGCTCTAACACCTTTTTGATATTCGTCACCAATAGTCTTTTGGTTCAAATGAAGCCCATCTCTTTTATACAGGTTTGACTTGTCCTAGAAACTTCCCCAGTGCCTAACAAATCTAAACCCTTCCTCCCAGCACCACTGATCTGTGACCCAGAGACCCCTGATCTGTGTCTGTCTAGCTGGCCCTGCATGTGGAACCAGCAGCACTTCTGAGAATGCTACCTTTGAGGTCCTGACCTTTAACATTCTGCCAAGTAACCCAAATTTTTCCTCCAGGAACACATAACTACATTTCCCTATGTCATTGGTGCCAATGTGCACCATGACTGCTGACTCCTCCCCAGCACTATCTATTAACCTATCTAGACAGTGTGTGATGTCCGCAATCTACACAAAAGGCAGGCAAGTCACTATGTGATCAAAACCCCTGTTACAGATCCCACTCTCTATATTCCTAATGATCCTAATGACCCTTGATATGAGATGACATTGGTCCATCACCCAAGGAACGGTCCTTTCTAAGGGATCACATCCTGAGGCTAAAAGCCACAAGCCAAGAGCCCTCTGATTCTCACACTCTGGCTCATGCCAAAGGCTCGTGCCTCTGCCTAGGAGGAGCCTTACAATTCAGAGACCCACAACCCCTGCCTCCTAGCAGCAACAGCAGAGGGTGAAGCTTGCAATCAGCCACAGGCAAACAGACCTTGCTTAATAAGCAACAGACCCAAGAAAGACCCAAAACTGACCCACTCTCCAAAAGACTACAGGCACCCTCTCACCCTCAAACTCCGCCCTTTCACAGAGCAACATCAGTTAATGCTCCCCAGTAATTTAGAAGTTTAGGAAAACTCTCCTGGGTTCTTTTCCCCAGCTCAGATGGCTCCGTTTCAGTCCAGCTGGTTCAGTTCTCTTTGGCCTGTCACATTCATATAAGCTCATTGGAGTTCTTTGTTACAGATTTCTCCTGCTTGCTTTAAAAGAGCATGAGGCTTACACCAGTGGGTCCCTGCACTTTTCAATGAAAACACATAATGTTACCTTTGCAAGTTGGCCCTGGGGTCCAGCTCCTATTTCTGCATGTTGAAAATTTTCTGATAATATAAAAACCTTCATTGCAAAGATAGTCCATTTTTGTTCCAGGGAGATACCTTCCCCGAGTACCATTCACTGGGCCACCATTGGCAATTGAAGGGGGATTTCCACAACTTGCATCTAGAAAGCATATGCAACAACTATTGTTACAAAATTAACAAGAATTGTGTTTTACATATATAATAGCTTTCATTTCTTCAAACAGGAGAAAAATCTGAAATATTAGTATGTCTTCTTAGAAGTGTAGGATTATGGTGTTTTGTGATATCAGCTTTAAAAAAATAGCACCAAAAGCAGCAAAAAAATCACAACGAACCACCACCACTACCACAACAATAATACAGCAAAGCAACAAGTGAGCCAGGATCTATCGTATATGTTCCATAGCATTCTGAAATGCTTAAGGGAAAGTTTCATTTCGCTTTCAAATGCCAGACAAAAAACCAATATATTAAAAAATGCCTCAAATATATTTTTAACAAGTGGAGACCTGCAAGAAACTTG
>NW_015169098.1:0-425 GCF_001447785.1 Gekko japonicus
CTTCACTAACCAAAGGAGTCTCAGAGTGATAGAGATTAGTATCTCCAGGTGATACAGATTAGTTTGCCTGGGGGGGGAAAATGGCTGCATTGGAAGGTGAATTCTATGGCATTCTGCCCCATTGAAAAACCTCCGCTCCCCAAACCCAGTTCTCCTTAGGTACTACCCTGAAATTTCCAGGTATTTCCGAGCCTGGAGCAGGCAACCCTAGATAGGAGTGCCTCTGAGCATGCACAAATTGCCTTTTCCTTGCCACCAAGATCCTGCACTCAGCTCCCTGCAGGAGGAGGAGGAGGAGGGAGAAGAAGAAAAAGAAGAGATTGGATTCCCGAAGGAGTCTCAGAGCGGCTTCCAATCTCCTTTCATAAGAACATAAGAACATAAGAGACGCCAATGTTGGATCAGGCCAAAGGCCCATCCAGTCC
>NW_015169098.1:605-1530 GCF_001447785.1 Gekko japonicus
CTTGAGAGAACAGCTCTGAGAGAACTTGTGACTGACCCAAGGTCATCCAGCCAGGTGCAAGTGGAGGAGTTGGGAATCAAACCCGGTTCTCCCAGATTAGAGTCTGCACTCCTAAACACTACGCCAAACTGGCAAGAGTTTCCCGTATAAGCTTTCAAGAGTCAAAGCTGCCTTCTGTGGTGTGCCGTAGATTCTACTGTGAAATCCCTCCCCAAATTCTCCCCGCTGCAGGCACTGTAAACCTCCCCCCAATCTCCAGGAATTTGTTGGCAACCCTACACCCTGCAAGATGTTTTGTCCCAAGAACTGGCTGCTTGGCTTCTTTTCCAAGGGCACCGCTCTCCTCTTTCAGTTCGGCCGGAATGAAAGCCGAATATGAACACATTTCCTCTTTCCTCGGGAGGAAGGTGGGTTTTGATATATATTTTTTTTCTGCCTGTCTTGGAAAAAAGCGGATTCTTGTCTCGCAAGCCGACAGCGAGAGAGTCGGAGGCCTCCGAATTCACTGGGGGCTCACCGGATCCATTCCAGCCAGAGCAGAGGCCCATTCGCTGACTGGGAGCTTACCTACGGCTGGGAGAGGTCAGAGGAGCTCCTTCGGCTCTCGCTCGGAGGGAGGGTTTTCCCTCCTTCTGGCTTCCTGAGATGATGAGTTATTGCTCAGAGATTTCCTTTCCTGTCTGCTCCTCTCTACCGGAGATATGCACTCCCCTCGCCCTCTCGCTTTCTCACCTCAGCCTCTCTCTTTCCCCCCCCCCCAGGACTCCCCTCGGAGGGCCCTTGAAGAGGGCAAGCAGCCAAAGAAAGCAGGCCCAAAGATCCATACGGTTTCCTTCCTCGGAGGCCGGCAGTGTGGGGCGGGCGACACCGTGGCCACGGGTCTCCTGCCAGAAAAGAGGCTTCTTGAGAACCTAAGGTGTAACTT
>NW_015169099.1:0-1521 GCF_001447785.1 Gekko japonicus
GTCACCTCTGGCTGACGTGCATGCAGCGCCCGTGCGCTTGGCGCGCGTGCGCGCACTCAAGACGCCATCCGGGAGCCCCCCGCCACGGAAGAAAAAGAACTTGGCAACCCTAGTGTAGATGGCCATCAGACAGCAATGCTGATTCTGTGAACTTGGGCAGATCATGAGAAGGAGGACAGGGAGGGCTGCATCAGTACTTAGTTCTCGTGGCCCTTTCTGACACGCCCAGGGAAATGCTGATTGCCACTTTGGGATCCAGAAGCAATTTTTCTTCAGGCCAGTTTGGCCGGGGATCCTGGAGTTTTTTTTTTGTCATCTTCTGGGTGTGGAACAGGGGTCACTGGGGTTGTGGGGGGAGGGATTTGTGGATTTCCTGCATCGTGCAGGGGGTTGGACTAGATGACCCTGGAGGTCCCTTCCAACTCTATGATTCTGTGATGCTATGATACCTCTGGGACTGCTGATGAACCAGATTGTGCGGCCGGTAGCGGGACTTGAAAGGCTGGGAGAACTGCACTGTGACGCCCCAATGACTTGGCCATCCTTCTCTTTTTGTGCTAGGGTGTCATTGGTGTTGGATGAGAAGAGTTGGGAGCCTTCAAAAGGTAGATCTTCTACCTTTGTCCCGGTTTCTGGGGGCAAGGCCATCGAGCGAAGCCAGGCGTGCTGATGAAGCACAACAGGAGATGCTATTGCAGGTGTTGAACAGTTGGCGGCACGGCAGCTTGCGTTCATTTGTTGCTTCGACGGCTTTACTGCTTCAGCTTGTAGAATCTTTGCTGAAGGGTTTTTCCCCCCATCAAAGCGGATGTCTGAGTAGGAAGAGATTCCATCACATAGAAACAGCTGGTAAGTTGACATGATAGCTTGATAGTTTGCTATTCTCAGGGCTTCTCATGTTGAGAGTAGGGATGCCGGCTTCCAGGTGGGACCTGGATGATCAGGGGCCTGGAGACCAACAGGGTTATGCAAGATAGGCGTATACATATATTTTTCGTGATACATACAAAAAGTGCTTTAATCAATCTAATGGATTTAAAGTTCTTTTCAGTTATTATGCTTTCATTTTCTTATTGTAATCATTAGAAAATCCTACAAACTCAGTTAATCTGTTATATAGTTCACATGGGTATGAGTTGCATAATTTAGGCCCCGGTCACACGGGCAGGAAACTGCGGGGGAGAAGCGTGGCTGTTTGCCCTGGGGCAAACTACTGCGCAGTTACGCGATCAGACCTCCTGTGGAGGTCCTGTGGAGGTTCCATGGCAAGGGAGAGGTGCCGATCACAGGACAAGCCGGTGCGCAACGAAGAAGCGCGCGCCACGGCAAACAGTTGTTTATTTTTGTGTACATGACGAATGCGCAAGCTCCGTTGGGTGCGCATGCACATCCACAGAGACTTGGACAAAAAAACCCCACCTTATTTGCAAGGGGACATGGGCGGGCACCGGATGCCACCGGAAACGCGATCAGACGCATGGGGAATCGGACAGTATCCCGATGGTGCTGTATGGTGTCGGA
>NW_015169100.1:0-1502 GCF_001447785.1 Gekko japonicus
CCTCAATTTAACAGATGTTTTTGCAGCATACACACCATTCAAGGATGTGATTTTCGTCTTGAGACCCCAACCTGGATTCGACATGATATGTATCTTACTCCATCTCTGTATAATAAATTATACCCAGTTTCTTTAGGTGTGGGACTAGAAGTTATTAAAGATCTTTTTAACCACCCGGATTTGCAACGCAGTTTGCAGCAATTGGAGGACGAAGGTGAACAAGCTGCTTTGCTGGTGAAACACAATGGAGAACAAATTGCTAATTTGGCTATTGATATTCAAAATTCGGCTAGATTCTCTTTTTGGGAAAGTCTTTTGTGTTGGTCTAATAAAGCAAAAGGAATATTAAATATTATGCTCCATCCTATTGTTATTATCATAATAATTCAAATCATCTGCCTACTGGCGTTGATTGGCCTAGCTGTATGGGTGAAAAAGCAAGTAAGAAGAATTCAAGAAATGATGACTCCCATACAGTATCCTACTGTTTCCATATTTAAGCCAAAAGAACCAACCGTTATATAAATAAAGTGTATCCCTTTTCCTCTTGTTTCTTTTGTTCCTTACCGTTAAAGTTCCTATTGTGGCATGTCGCACCTGTTTGTATGTTATGTTGGTGTCGCATGGGTGAAGGTTTCTTTGCTTAAGTATAAGCTGAATGACTTGACTGAGCCAGAGAATTCCGGTGGCTCACTATGCTAAAGCGCCACCTACAGAGACTATGAAACCAATTCGACCGTGGTTCGAATCCCATGTAGTCTTCTCTTTGATAAGGTTTTATTTTCTTTCCTGGACTTGTTTTTCTATTTTTCTTATACAATTATGGTAGGGTTTAAGAACCCTGAGGTAGCAGCATGGAACAATCGAACCGAGGGTATAAGACACACCTGCTGCCTTAACATATAGAAGCAGCGTTCTCGTCAGTGCAACCCTATATGTGGATTTGTTTAAACCACAAGGGTGGAAGAGTGACGGAACAGAAGCAAGGGGGCAAGCCCACACTTGCAAATATTCTCCTGAATCCTTGTATGAGGGTGGCTCAAAGTAATGTACGATGAGTCAACATACACGGGATGCAGTGTGAAGGCAGCGAGGGGTTCGATGGACAGTTCCATCCAGACTAGGTGTGCTAGCCTTCCTCCAGACCCTGAAGGAAGAATACCATAGTCTGGCCCACTCAGAGACCCGAAGGCCTCGAGCTTGAAACCTCAGCCATTTGATTCAGTCTTCCTTATATTTTCTTTTGATTTCTGCATACCGGTGACTGTTTTTCACCATGTTTTAATCTCAGGAATTAGTTTAGCCAGATGCACAATAACATTTAAGTAGATTAGTTATGATAGCAATTTGACATAAACATTTTATTTTATTTTATTTTGATTTAAATATTTAAGTGCCCAGCATGCTTTGAGAAGACTATTTGCATACGTGCCAGCCCCCTAAGTTATAACCATACCTTATTTGGCACATCCATGGACTGATCCATTCATCACATGATCAAA
>NW_015169101.1:0-1282 GCF_001447785.1 Gekko japonicus
ACTTATATCCTGCCCTTCCTGCCATACGGCGGCTCAGGGTTGCTAACAATGTAATAAATATACAATGTAATACATATACATTAAAATTCCAATAAAACTATCACTATAAAACCATACTGTTTAGGTGTAACTTACATTAAAAGATGGCAATCTTCTGATATCTACTGTCCACTGAATGGTGTCATCAAACTCCCACCCCGCTATAAAGCCTCAGTTGGTGGGGCCATTGGTACTGTTGGTACACTTGGTAATCGGGCCAGGGCCATAAAATCGAGGTGGCACCCTACTTAAAAGCCTGGTGGAAGAGCTCCATTTTACAGGCCCTGCGGAATTCGGTCCGATGCTTTTTAACTAGTTTATTAATGATTTGGAGTTGGGAGTAAGCAGTGAAGTGGCTAAATGTGCATATGACACAAAGTTGTTCAGAGTGGTGAGAACCGGGAAGAATTGTGAGGCACTCCAAAGGGATCTGTTGAGGATGGGTGAGTGGGCGTTAACATGGCAAATGGGGTTCAATGTGGCTAAGTGCAAAATGATACACATTGGAGCCAAAAATCCCAATATAAATACACCTCGATGGCATCCGATCTGGCAGAGACTGCCCAAGAGAGAGATCTTGGAGTCATAGCAGATATCTCACTGAAAATGTCGAGACAGTGTGCAACTGCAATAAAAAAGGCCAATGCTATGCTGGGGATTATTAGGAAGGGAAATGAAAACAAATCAGCCAGTATCATAATGCCCCTGTACAAATCAATGGTGTGATTTCATTTGGAGTACTGTGTACCGTTCTGGTCACCACACCTCAAAAAGGATATTATAGCATTTTAAAAAGTGCAGAAAAGAGCAACTAGAATGATCAAAGGGTTGGAACACTTTCCCTATGTAGAAAGGTTAAGCCACTTGAGGCTCTCTAGCTTGGAGAAATGACGGCTGGGGGGTGATATGATCAAGGTTTATAAGATTATGCATGGGATAGAGCAGGTAGAGAAAGAAGTACTTTTCTCCCCTTTTCACAATACAAGAACTTGTGGGCACTCAGTGAAATTGCTGAGCAGTCAGGTTAGAAAAGATAAAAGGAAGTACTTCTTTACCCAAAGAGTGCTTAACACATGGAATTCACTGCCACAGGAGGTGGTGAACACAAATGCAGCTTCCTTATACTGAATCAGACCACGGGTTCACCAAGGTTGACGAAGACTGGCAGCAGCTCTCCAGAGTGTCCAGCGGAGGTCTTTCAGATCACCTTCTAGCCTACCTTTTAAAAGGAAGTACTGGGGAT
>NW_015169102.1:0-1258 GCF_001447785.1 Gekko japonicus
GGAGGAAAACTGTTACTACCTTTTTCAGCACCCAAAAGCCAGTTCTCTGGTCTCTAAGGTTTTCCCAGCAAGAGGAAGATCTGGCACTCACTCCTCACGGATGGGCAAGGAGGGTTGCAGACTCGATTACTTAGGACAGAAAGTCTGTTCTTCAGGGGCGATGGCAAATTTTACAGCCATAATGGGCTGGTATCATATGCTTTTATGGGATAGGATGTTACAGTTTGTTGACTTGATCCCAGAAGAGAGAAAAAACAAAAACCTTTGGCTAAAATTCTAATGTTAGAAAGGCAAAAGCTGAGAAAAACACTATTAAAAGCAGCTAGACACGTGGTGAATTGCCGCAGCAAGGCAATGGCTTCAGGGATCATCTTAAGGAGGCATTCCTAAATTCCTGTTTGAAATCCTCAGCATTCCCCCTTGACACCAGAGCCAAAATCAAAAACCTTCCATTTGAGGGTTCTGAGCTCTTCAGTGACCAAACAGCTGACGTGTTAGACCATATTCACTAGTATAAGATCACAGCAAAGTCTTTGGGGATTACTCCCCCTACTGCTCAACCATATAAGCAGAGGTATTTCCCCAGGCACTCTCAAAGGTGTCACCACTCTATACACTTTTGATATTCAGAATATAGATACCAGGCTCCACAATCATCCTAGCAACTTTCAGACCACCCTACCTCCAGCATTCCCGGGGTAGGAAGCAAAATAAGAACAGGGGGGAACAATCTTCCCATTCTCCCAGGGAACAACAGAATGCCCTGACTATCAGGGAATATGTTCTTTTTTGGACAGATTGTCATGTTTTCTCATGTTTGGTCAAAAATAACTAATGATTGCTCGGTGTTGTCAATAAATACAGGCTACTTCTTGGAGTTCCAGTCTCTACCTCCATATCACCCACCTCCGAGGTCCTCCTCACAGTCCTCCATTTTTCTTTCACAGGAAGTCTCTTCACTATTTAACAAGGGTGCCGCTTTGACAGTTGCCCTAAATTCAGGTGATACAGGATTACCCTCCCCCGGTATTTTGCAATAGACAAAAAAGGGGAAGGGGAAAGGCCCATCTTGGACCTTAGAGCCCTTAATAAGCACCTGTATGCACCAAAGTTTCAAATGCTATCCTTACAAGAGGTGCTCCCCTTACTGGAAGAAGCCCTATAGTTCACAGTTATCAACCTGAAGGACACCTGCTTTCACATAGCAATCCGCCGAGCTTGTGGTCCCTGGTTATCTACCATGACTCCAAGATCTCTC
>NW_015169103.1:0-1091 GCF_001447785.1 Gekko japonicus
ACCTTTTTTTCTATGAAATGACCCCTGCAACCCAGTAACTGCATGCTTATAAACACACACACACACTGCTGACACCCTAGCCCAACCATAACTATCTGGAAAAAGAATCATTGTCATTTCGTCTGGTTCCCTCTTGATTGGCTCTGAAAGAGTAAAAGATGGTGGAGAATGCCTCAGAATCATGGCTTTATACAATTGGTTTGTTATCCCTTCTGAGTTTCACTTCTATGCAAGGTTCCTCACCTACACTTCGGAAACACGAACAAATCCTGGCCCAGATAAGAATTGGCTGTTGTGAACCTAGGGTTGCCAGGTCTGGGTTGGAACATACCTGGAGACTTTGGGGGTTAGATCCAGGAGAAGGGGGGGTTTGGGTAGAAGAGAGGCCTCAGTAGGGTAAAATGCCATAGAGTCCACCCTTCAAAGCAGCCATTTTCTCCAGGGGAGCTGATCTCTGTCAGCTGGAAATCAGTTGTAAAAGTGGGAGTACTCCAAGCCCCACCTGGAGGCTGGCAACCCTATGCAAATCCTACATCTGACACAAACTTCATTTCTCAAAAATTATTCCTGTGCCTACAGGGATGGTTGGAAAGGGGTATAATGTACCCAAAGTTTGCAAGAATCCCTCAAAAATGGATTGGATAAGCATCTGTCAGAGATGGTTGAGATCTAGGTAACCATACTGAAGGACAGCTAAATCCGTCACCAAAAGACAGTGATGTTCGTATGTGGTATCAAAAGTACGTATGCCACATGCTGCAGTGCCACTTCAAGGATAAGGTGGAGGAGGATGGGCCATGCCCTATAGTCATTCCCCAGAGTGGGGTACTGGCAAGTCCCATCCTCATAGCTAACCCTTCCTCCGTATACCTATGAGGAAAGGCTGAAGGAGCTGGGTATGTTTAGCCTGGAGAGGAGACGACTGAGAGGTGATATGATAACCATCTTCAAGTACTTGAAGGGCTGTCATCTAGAGGATGGTACGGAGTTGTCTTGTTTTCTGTTGCCCCAGAAGGTCGGACCAGAAGCAATGGGTTGACATTAAATCAGAGGAGTTTTGGCTAAACGTTAGGAAAAACTGCCTTACAGAG
>NW_015169103.1:1104-1252 GCF_001447785.1 Gekko japonicus
GTGCCTCTCTCTCCTTTGGAGGTTTTTAAGGAGAGGTTAGATGGCCATCTGACAGCAATGCTGATTCTGTGAACTTAGGCAGATCACAAGAGGGAGGGTTGCATCAATGCTTACTTCTCGTGGGCTTCCGGTCGAGCTAAGATGGAGG
>NW_015169104.1:0-1249 GCF_001447785.1 Gekko japonicus
TCCATTGCAACCTCAGAATATCTAACTATCGTTACCAATTTTCCAACATGTTGCATTGGGGCATGTTGGCTCTCATGCATCTCTGCATGCAATTGGGTTGCTCTCAATGGACATGCCTTCCTAGCAAGACTGGGAAGAGGGAAAACAAGACGGCAGAGTCCTTTACACAAACAAAACGTGGTCCACATTACTATTAACATTAAGCAACAACACTGATCCGGACACTCACGCCAGCCTCTGGAGTCTGCAGCTTGGCCTTTTCAGCGCCACGCTCAGCTGCCGGACGCCCTCGTCTCCCAGCTGATTGTCCCCAAGGCCCAGCTCCATCAGGTCCTCGCTGGTTTCCATGACAGAAGCCAAGCCCTCGCATACGGCAGCCGTCAGCCCACAAGAGTGCAACCTGCCAAAGAGATTGATCAAGATGGGTGGCCGTGTTAGTCTGTCCGCAGCAGTAGAAAAGAGTCAGAGCCCAGGGGCACCTGAAAGACTGACAAAATTGGTGGCAGGGGAGGAGCTTTTGTGAGCCACTGCTCACTTCTTCAGAAACGGCGAGAATGGGAGTCCATCTGTCCTTATATCACAAAGTTGACGGATTTCCCTTCTGTACGGCTAAATGTGGTGCCTTCCGTGGAGATAGATCAAGGTGGGGAGCTGTGTTGGTCTGTCTGTGGCAGTGGAAAAGAGCAAGAGTCCAGGAGTGCCTTAAAGACTAACAACATTTGTGGCGGGGGAGGAAGAGAAGAAGAGACTGGATTTATATCCCGCTCTTCACTACCCAAGGGAGTCTCAGAGCGGCTTACAAACTCCTCTCCCTTCCCCTCCCCACAACAGACACCCTGTGAGGTAGGCAGGGCTGAGAGAGCTCTGACAGAGACTGCTCTTTTTCAAGGACAGCTCTTATGAGAACTACAGCTTGCCCAAGGTGGAGGCGTGGGGAATCAAACCCGGTTCTCCCAGATTAGAAGAAGAAGAAGAAGAGATAGGATTTATACCCCGCCCTTCACTACCCAAGGGAGTCTCAGAGCGGCTTACAAACTCCTTTCCCTTCCCCTCCCCACAACAGACACCCTGTGAGGTAGGTTGGGCTGAGAGTTCTCACTCGAGGACTGCCCTTTCGAGAACAGCTCTGACAGAACTATGGCATCCAGCCAGGTGCAAGTGGAGGAGGGGGGAATCAAACCCGGTTCTCCCAGATTAGAGTCCGCACACTCCAGCGGGCGACCAGAAGCCTTGCTGGGCAAAAGCCCCA
>NW_015169105.1:0-1255 GCF_001447785.1 Gekko japonicus
TCTTCTTCTTGCTATAGTGGAGGACTTTTTTGTTTGAACAAGGGAAGCTAGTAATGAGACCTGCCTTACAATGGTCCTGCCCGCTGTCTGAAAAATTTGGCAAGGGCCAAAGGAAGTACTAGTCGGCCCCATAATGCCCAAGGGCCCCATGTTGGGGAACCCTGTTCTAAAGCCTCAGCAGCCTCATCCTTCTCTTCCTTGGCAAGAAATTGGCCAAAGGGGAAAAAATAAACAAGGCCCAACTAGCAGCCAGGATATCCCCCCCCCCCCGACAGTTGGCAACCCCGGGTCAGAAAAAAAAAATCAGAACAATAAAGTAATCTTTACAAGTACCATAAAGTTTACAGTGGAATTAATCTTTTCTTGTGGATCTCCCATGAGCATCTTGTGTCGGGTGAAAATTATTGCAACCCAAAATGAATCTGAAGAATATAACTTGCTTTTAAAATATCTGAAAAAGGGAATCCCTCAGAGTCCAGCAGCACGGTTTGTGTAGATTCAGTCCTTTTCCTGCAAAGGCTTCTGGGACCAGCGCCTCTATTCAACATCTAAGAACCTCTTGGTCCTTGGCCACATGTACAAAATCCAAACAGGCTACGAGTGCTCAGTGTTCCAGCTGAACAGATGATGTGAAGTATCAACACAAACCCAGGAAGAGATTATCAGTAATCTGACAGCGAGAGGGAAACAGCAAGGTTGCTTGAGGTCCAGCACATTTTTGGGCGGGTGGCGAGAGCAGGGTCTGTGGCAACTGAAGCGAAGCTGCAGGTGGCAATTCAGAGCCTCCCCGTCATGCTGATTGTAGAGTCGCCAACTCCGGCTTGGGAAATTCCTGGAGGTTTGGGGTGGAGCCTAGGGAGGGTGAGGTTTGGAGAAGGAAGGGACGTAATGCCATATTGTCCACCTTCCAAAGCAGCAAACTGATCCTTAAGTGCCAGTTTGGTGTAGTGGTTAGGAGCATGGACTCTAATCTGGGAGAACTGGGTTTCAGTCCCCACTCTTCCACATGCAGCTGCTGGTGTGACCTTGGGTCAGTCACAAGTTCTCTCAGAGCTGTTCTCTCAAGGGCAGTTTTCTCTCAAAGCTCTCTCCGCCCCGCCTACCTCCCAGGGTGTCTGTTGTGGGGAGGGGAAGGGAAAGGGATTGTAAACTGCTCTGAGACACCTTTGGGTAGTGAAGGGCGGGGTATAAATCCAGTCTCTTCTTCTTGTGTCCTTTGGAGATCTGTTGTCCTTCCAGGAGATCTCTAGGCTGT
>NW_015169106.1:0-1236 GCF_001447785.1 Gekko japonicus
GGGCTCTTCTGATGTTCTCCTGCAGATAGTTTAATTATATCATAAAACACATTGGCTGCTGTTAGCCTTGTTGTTAGGGTATTTCCCAGATCCCTACCATTCCTCAGCCTTTTCTATGGATTGCAACAGATCTGAGCACGGGGCAGTCGCTCTCAGAACATGGGTGTCCCAATTCTGCCCCTGAACTATTAAGGTCCAGGTCAACCCCAAATTTGTGACCGCCAGATCACGTGGAAAACTGAAATGTAATGCCTACCACTTGCCAGAGAAGAATCTCCAAACGTATCTGAACAGTTAAAACTTGGGAAATGAAGGTTGCTCTGTAAGTCGAGGCTCTTCAGATGCAGGTGTAAATGAGGGGGGTGCTTTCCTTGCAGCCAGAACCTAGAAATCCGGGTGCCAAATGCGAGCGCTGTGTCGTAGCGGGGTCTGTACGTTCGAGGCCGCGCTGGGTTTCACCCGGCTGCACTCAAACGAAGTTAAGCCTTGACTGGCTGCCTCTTCATTTCCCATCTGATTGCACGTAATTATTTTTATGAGCCTATAAAGTTTCAGGGAGCGATGAGCCACACGGGCGTCTCTTCCGGCTCACTGTTGCTTTGTTAATTTCCCAGAGGTAACGCAGAGGTTGATGCGCGGAGAGATGGGACGTGGCCTCAGCCAGGTGAGCAGGGTATGCCGCTGTAAAAGATTCTGATCTTCCTTGCGATGGGGTACAGTCCCTCGAGTAAACGTTCAATGAGTTAGTTCGTATTTCTCTCTTTTTTTGGGATGGCAAAGCGCTTCATGTTCCCAGGAACTGGTATCCAGCTTCTAGAACCCAGAGGGAAAAATTTCAACATGCTGCCTGTCAAATTTTGAGTAGTCTGTGTAGCCTCACGTCATGTTTCCGGTATTGTATTTTTGTATACTTTTGAGATTGGATCTTGTTTGAGACTTTTTTTAAAAAAAAGATTCAGATATCCCAAAATGGACCTTCCAATTAACTTGCAGCCATCAAATAGCTGACTTGGATATACGGGTTCTTTGTTGCTTCTGAAATGTGCTTAGGTTAGAGTTCTGGGGAACCTCTTTTTTCGCTGTTGTTCAGTCGCACAGTTGAGTCCGACTCTTCGCGACCCCATGGACCACATCACACCAGGCCCTCTGGCCTTCTGTCATCCTTTGGAGTTTGCTTAATTTCGTGTCCGTTGCCTCGATGACGCCATCTAACCGTCTCGTCCTTTGCCGTCCCCT
>NW_015169107.1:0-723 GCF_001447785.1 Gekko japonicus
GGATTAGCTTCTCTGCCCAACATTGCTCATCTAGCCGGGTCACCTCGGCTTTCCAGTGGTACAAATAGCGCATGATACGTGCCATTCCTTGGAGAAGCGGCGTCCAACGGGAGAAGCGCATGAAGCGTTGTACCTTTAACAGGTGACGTCTGGTCTCCAATCTTGTTGCCATGCAAATGATTTGAGGCTGTACCTCGTCATCTTCATCTGGGTCCAGGAGCTCGTGATGCTCTTTGTGTTCCAAAGATCTGTCTGGCTGGAGAAGGAGCTCAGGGTCTTTTAGCCAGGTTGACTGAGCTAGCTGAGATGCCAGGATAGAATGCGTTGCATGGTCTGCGGGATTTTGATCCGTGGGAATGTATCTCCACTGCACAGGACGTGAAGATTCCACTCTGTTGCTCACATACACTTAGAATCGCCGACTCTGATTGTGTATGTAGCCTAACACTACTTTGCTGTCCGTATAGAAGGTTGCGGCTTCAAACTGGATGTCCATTTCTCTCTGTATTTTGTCTGCCAGCTCTACGGCTAACACAGCACCACACAGTTCCAACCTTGGAATAGTGTGTCCTTGTCGTGGTGCTAGCTTAGCCTTTCCCATGACAAAGCCCACATGGACAGGACTCCCCCCGCCGTTGACCCTGAGATATGCTACTGCTGCTATCGCCTTGGTCGATGCGTCTGAGAAGATGTGCAGTTCTCTGCGGGAGGCGGCGGCTGGCG
>NW_015169107.1:809-1238 GCF_001447785.1 Gekko japonicus
AAAGAGGGTCGTCCCAGTCTTTGGTTCCCTGAGACATTGTGCGCAGTAGGTGTTTCCCTTGGATTGTCACTGGGGCTGCAAACCCCAAAGGATCGAACAGGCTGTTCACCATCGACAGAACACCTCATCTGGTAAACTGTTTTTCAGAAGCTGGCACTCGAAAGGTGAATGTGTCCCTCTTTAGATCCCAACTAAGACCGAGGCTGCGTTGGATGAGGGGGGTGTCAGGAGCGTTGTCGCCCAGGTATAGGTCCCTCAGACCTTTGGCATGATCTTCCGGGTCAAATGCTGCCAACACTTGCATACTGTTGGATGCAATTTTATGCAACTTAAGGTTTGCTGCGGCCAACATCTTCTGTGTCCTTTTTAGCAAGTCTACGGCTTCATCTGGCTACAGTCCGTCGTCGACATAGAAGTCTCGTTCCACAA
>NW_015169108.1:0-294 GCF_001447785.1 Gekko japonicus
ACCGTTTCCTACCAGCAGCCCACAGCCCTTTTTTTTTAAAAAAAAATTCTCAATACTGGGGATGTCCGATAAAACCTCAGAGTAGCTGAGCTGACGACTTAACAACGGCTCACTTCACTTGACGAAGCCACCGTTCCTGCAGGGAGAAATTTGGGACATTTCAAAAAAGCACAGTCTGCATTTACCCCAAGCTTCCTTTCTAAGCTTCTGTCACTCATCTGCTTGGGAGGATACCAGGCGTGGCGGCTGAAAGTGGTGGGTGGCAGCAGAGGACTCTCGGATTCTTCTTTTACC
>NW_015169108.1:1087-1217 GCF_001447785.1 Gekko japonicus
AGAGACCACCAAGGAAGTCCAGGGTTGCTACGCAGAGGCAGGCAAGGGGAAACCCCCTCTGAACGTCTCTTGCCTTGACCTGGACGGCCCGGGCTAGCCTGATTTCGTCAGATCTTGAAAGCTAAGCAGG
>NW_015169109.1:0-1211 GCF_001447785.1 Gekko japonicus
GGCAGTGGCTGCTATCTGGGCCTCCATGGATAATGTGAAGTACAGGAGCACCCCCAAACTCCTAACCTCCGATGCTGGCACCAAAGGTGCCCCCTCGGGTTGGGAGTCCCAACCCCAAACACCATCGACTCAAACCCAGGACCTCCGTCTTTGCTGGGCTAGGACAGCTGACTCAGCCGGAGCCAACCAGCCACGGCTTGCAACGCCCAGTGCAGATCTTCTGGGCTGGAGTCCAACCAGCCGCCCAGCATCAGATAGAGCTGGGTGTCATCCACATATTGATGACACCCAAGCCCAAACCTCCAGGCAATCTGGGCAAGGGGGTAGATGTTAAACAACATTGGGGATAATACAGCCCCTTGGGGCACCCCGCATTCAAGGGGGTGTCTCTGGGACTGCTGTTCCCCTATCACCACCCTTTGTCCCCAACCTTGTAGGAAAGAGGCAAGCCATTGAAGGGCAAGTCCCTGAATCCCCGCGTCAGCAAGGCAGTGGGTCAGCAACTGGTGGTCGACTGTATCAAATGCGGCCGACAGATCTAATAACAGTGCTGCCACACCGCCTCGATCCAGATGTCGTCGGAGGTCGTCAGTCAGAGCGACCAGTACTGTCTCCGTCCCATGCCCCGGACGGAAGCCGGACTGGAAAGGATCTAGGATGGAAGCGTCATCCAGAAAGCCCTGCAATTGTAACGCCACCGCTCTCTCGATAAGTTTGCCCAAACAGGGCAAATTGGAAACCAGTTGATAATTAGCCAATTCGGCCAAGTCCAAAGAAGATCTTTTTAGGAGAGGCCGGACCATCGCCTCCTTGAGTAGGGTGTAGGGTGGGAGACAGAGCTCTGGTACCTGCCCCATGGGACTAGAATTCAGTGGGGGCACCCTCTTTATGTGAAAGCCTCCTGCCCATAATATCCACCTCAAAGCAGTGGCTGCTGTTTAGTTAGCACGCAATGCAGTCGAGGGTCAGGCGACCCCTGCTGTGTGAGCCTCTTCCATAAATTCAGAGCAGACCAAAGAAACCCCTTTGTACAATGCACGACTTGTGGGAAATGTCGTTTAGAGGCCAAGTGACAGCAGTGTGCATTGAAGGGACAGGGTGTGTTCATGGAGGTCCGTCCCACTATGGAAGCTCAATGGAACTTCCGTATCCAGAGTCAGTCTATCTGTGTATACCATGCCCTCCCTGTGAGCATCTTGTTGGCCACTGTG
>NW_015169110.1:0-868 GCF_001447785.1 Gekko japonicus
TTCACCTGCATTCTCTACCTAGGAAAAGTACAGTCCAGTGAAGTTGATGGGCAGTAGATTCATTTTCCTCTACCCCTTTTGATCTGCACAACAATCTTGTGAGGTAGATTAGGCTGAAAGTCCATGAGCAGTCTGAAATCACCCTATCAGCTTCCACTGGAAGAACCTGGCTCTGGCAATGAGTTCCCCACAAAGGCTTGGAAAGGGCCTCCTGCCTTTGCCTTTTTACTGACAGCATTTTAAGTTTGGTTGCCTAGCAACAGCCACTGAGGGAAAAGTTAATCCCACAGGAGCCAAGCAGGAGAAGTGTCTTTGTCAGAAGAGACAAATTTTTGGCACTTTATTCTGACAGGGAACAGCGGCTGAGGTGGCAGTGGGCGGGGAAGAGGAGCGGACCCAGCACCCTGCCAATGGCATGCGAGTACTCTTGATTGGTGGTTGATGGGCCAATGGCTGATGGAGCGCATAGCACAGGTAATGGGAAAGCTGGAAAGTGCCAACATGTTAGGGCAATTATATATATCAGGATTTCTTCTAAGGGATTTACATTGAGATAAAGGAACATGGGAGATAAGACTGAGCCCAGGGCAGGTCTTTCTATTTCACCTAGAAGAATCAATACCTCAAGACAGTACCATTTAGCAAAACAGTTTAACTTTGATTGTGAGTTGCATTGTTTTTCTGACACAGGGCATATTGAGGTCTAGCAAAATGCCACTGAGCTCTTAATTGTTCCAAAAGAGACTTGATGGAGCATGGCAACCTGGAAAAAGAACAGGGAGAGGAGTGATTTTTATTTTGAATAAAAATGCCTTGCCGTTGAGGTAAAAACCAAGCTATGCCAAGTATTGTTCAGATGGCTTCAGCA
>NW_015169110.1:883-1199 GCF_001447785.1 Gekko japonicus
TCTGAAAAGCAGTCAAGCTGGTGCACCAACCTTAGCAGCCAAGAATGATGCAACAGATGTGTTCAATAGGCAACTTTCAAAAGGAATTTACTGGTATCATTTGAAAACATGATGAAAACATGATTTCTGGGGAGTGCAAGAATTCTGATGCTGGAAGCATCTTTGAACAATTTAAAATGGCAGATGTGGACTGGAAGAGATCAATGAACAACAAGTGTAACTCATTACGTTTTGCTGTGAGAAACAGGCTTCCCCTGCAACAATTCATTTCAGCGTCCCATAGGTGATGGGAGGGGAGAATCCTTGAAATTCTCCA
>NW_015169111.1:0-950 GCF_001447785.1 Gekko japonicus
TCTTTGTCAAACATCCTATCAAACATAAATAAGTTTTGTGATAGGGAAACGAACTCCAGTGGCAATTTTTTTACATCAATATTTAACGATAAAAACATATTGTACATACAATTTTCCAGTGTTCTTCTTCACATCAATTGCACCATAAGGCACTCAAATATTCTAAAATACAAATATCACACATTAAAGACACTCCTGTATTTTAAATGCAAATAATACAAACATTGTGTAATATTATTTGAAATATCATACGATTCTTACCACGGATGGCTTTCCATAGCTCTTACATTCAACAATTGTTTCCGGACAACAAGTCCAGGGGTGTCCCCTGGATATGTATATAGTTGGGCTTCTGGCCGTTTGTCTTTGTCTTAGTTGTGTAAGAGTCAAGCGTGCAGCATGTTAGGGGAGCTGCAAGGGCCTAGCCATGCGGTCCCATTGGGGGGTTTGAACTTCCCTCCCATGTTTCTATTGGCTTCCTGTTAGAGAGCCCAGGAGCCCAGTTCCCATTGTTCACCCAGGTTCAAGCTCTGGGTATTCGCTGGCCCCTGGTGGCGGCCAGAGGACACAACATCACCCTTCCCCACTACCAGTCGCAGACAGCTTTACTCAAATGGTAGTGACGTCATGCAGCCGGGTTGATCTTTAGAAAACGGCCGAAAGAGGCGGTGTTCCAGCTTCCCGTTTTCGTTTGAATGCCGCCATTATAGTGCTACGTGAGGAGCCGCTTTCTCATGCACTTTCTATTGTGGGCCCTCCTGTTTTGTTGCTGGACGGTGTAGTTATAATTTCCTGGAGTCCGCTTCTTGCTAACTGAAGGCGAGATGGCAGGAGAAAAACAAAAGTTTGAGTCCAGCCGCGTCTTTACGACCAACAAAGTTTTACTGAAGATGTTAAGTTTTCGTGTGTACACAGGAGCACAGTTGGACCTTTGGAACTCAGGGGTGCCT
>NW_015169111.1:970-1195 GCF_001447785.1 Gekko japonicus
CCGGGGAAGCTTTTGCCGGGAACCCCGCAGGCGGCGCGTGGTGGCCGTGGGGCGCGGGCGGCCGTGGCGCTTTAAGGAGCGCCTCTTCAGCCCTTCTGGAGCCAAAACCACTCCTCGCGCCACGTCTCCCAGCGGAGCACAGTTGAACCTTTGGAACTCAGGGGCGCCCAGCGGAGCCGGCAGGAGGCCGGAGAAGTTTTCGCACCCGCAGGCGGTGTGTGGCGG
>NW_015169112.1:0-801 GCF_001447785.1 Gekko japonicus
ATCATAGCAGCCAGTAAAATTCATTTTAAATGTTCCTGCCTGAAGCAGAGTTTGTTTCTAAGAAGCTGGACTCTTAAAAAAAACCCACATATTTTATTGGTGTGTTTTTCTGTTCTTACACACTATGGCCACTAGCCAGCAAAGAATTAGCAAGCTTAAAATCAGTGCTTTCCATATGTTTACCAGAGTTGCTGGATCATAACTAAAATGTACTGGAAGTGTTTGTCTCTTTTACGTAATTCAAACTGGAGAAAAAGTGTTTCAATTCAAACTCATGTTGAACATTTAAAATGAGAAGGAGAAGAAAAGTTGTTTTTATATCCTGCCCTTCACTACTTAAAGGAGTTTCAGAGCAGCTTACAATCGCCTTCCCTGCCTTTCTTCTCTCTGCAACAGACACCCTGTGAGGTAGGTGGGGCTGAGAAAGCTCTGAGAGAGCTGTGACCGACCCAAGGTCACCCAGCTGGCTTCATGTGGAGGAATGGGGAATCAAACCCGCTTTTCCAGATTAGAATCCACTGCTCTTTAACCAGTACACCAAACTGGCTCTCAAAATGAGACTCTTAAAATGAGAAGTTCAATGGCCACATGTTTGTTTCAGTTTGGTGTAGTGGTTAAGTGTGCGGACTCTAATCTGGGAGAACCGGGTTTGATTCCCCACTCCTCCACTTGCACCTGCTGATGTGACCTTGGGTCAGTCACAAGCTCTGACACAGCTGTCCTTGAAAAAGAGCAGTTTGTGTCAGAGTTCTCTCAGCCCCACCCACCTCACAGGGTGTCTGTTGTGGGGAGGGGAAGGGA
>NW_015169112.1:860-1195 GCF_001447785.1 Gekko japonicus
TTCTTCTTCTTCTTCTTCTTCTTCTTCTTCTTCTTCTTCTTCTTCTTCTTCTTCCTATTCTTAGTTCTCCTTTTTTCCAGGCTAAAGATATCAAATTCTTTCATTCTTTACTCATTTGGTTCGTCTTCCATATATCTTTAAAAATCTTCATTGGTGTCATCCTCATGCTGTTCCAATTTTAGAGCATTTTTCATGAGACTGAACATTTGGCTCCAGAATACGGTTTAACCACTGACAGAAAGGATGCTTTATATATTTTTAAAAAATTAATATTTTAAAAAAATTATTAATACTTGTTCACAATTACAGTCCCAAACATCACTGTTCTTGTAGGC
>NW_015169113.1:0-1195 GCF_001447785.1 Gekko japonicus
GGGGGACCCGGAAAGCCAACGACTAAGCCCCTGGCTTTGTGTATACATCCTGGCATAACCAACATATAATCCTGGTATAACCAGGGCTATTTTTGGGCAGGAGCGCACAGGAACGGAGTTCCGGCTGGTTCCCGAGGTGGTCACTCCCAGCAGGAACGCATTAGCATAATAGGCCACACCCAATAGCAGAAACTCATTAGGATTGGCTACATCAGGGGTGTGTGGCCTAATATGCAAAGGAGTTCCTGCTACAAAAAAAGCCCTGGAAAGGTGAGTGTGGCTGGATGACCACACTTCTGGTAACATGGCGGTGTGGCCTAATGTGCTAATGAGCTGTGCTGTCAGGGGTGTGGCGTAATATGCTAATGAGTTCCTGCTGGGCTTTTTCTACAAAAAGAGCCCTGGATAACTAACATATTTATTGCTTCACATAACTAACATATTTATTCCTTCACAACTGTTGACCGGATAACCTTAGCTTGTTTGTCATTTCTGTTTTTGCATAGTTTAAAACATCGTCATCACGTTACATGTTACTTTGCTGTTCATCCCATCTAATTTGTTTGGGCTTTTTTAAAGAATTTTTTTTTTGTTCTCTCCCTCAGCGCTTGACCAAACACACCAAATTTGTTCGGGACATGATCCGGGAAGTGTGTGGCTTCGCACCCTACGAGAGACGTGCAATGGAATTGTTGAAAGTCTCCAAAGATAAGCGAGCTCTGAAATTCATAAAGAAACGGGTGAGTGGAGGGAAGGGGGAGGAGCCGAGACTAGTGAGGATCAATGTTTCCTATAAGTTGTGGAGTCTCGTGAGCAAAAATTCTACTTTTGTGAGCTATTGGCATTAAAGTTTTGAGTGAGCGATTTGGCTACTGCATAAATGAGTTTGCTCTGGAGCCATCCTTCCTAGCGAAGACAAAAATGTGTGAGCCAGAGGCTAAAGAACTGTGAACTAGCACACACTAACTCAGCTTAGAGGGAACATTAGTGCAGGGTAGGATTCACATATGCTTCTGGTCACTTGACAGTTTGCATGTGTGAAGCTCTAACACAAAAGGAAGAACTTCCTTATCTTCCAGACACGATACTTTTTAGTTTTGGATAAATTTATACATTTAACCACCGGCCAGCAAACATACAACGATCAAGGGTAGTGAAATCAAACGGTGCAAACGCACGGGCTTGTGTGAATCAG
>NW_015169114.1:0-1194 GCF_001447785.1 Gekko japonicus
AACCCTAAACTCATTCACTGATTTTTTTTCACCGGAAGCAAAATGTGTTTGCTCTGTAATTTGAGAACGAGATTGTAACGATTTCATGTTTAACTCTGTGTGTGTGTCTTTAAAAGTTTGGATGCATGGCTGTATGATAGTCTAGAGTAGTGGAAACAAGCAAGTGGTGTGATTGGTGAGTGACAGAGAGGGGGAGGGGTTTTGGAAATGATTCTGTGTGGATGAGCAGATATGTCAGTTGATGAAGACAGTTGATGTTCAGTTAAGCAGTTTTAGTTCTGATTTCTGTGAGAGAAGCAGAAGATCAGTTAAGTTCTGTGACAGGGAGAAGAGTGAAGCATCCCTGTGTGGGATGAGTTTAGTTCTGGGGTCTGAACGAGAGACCTTATTGTGTGTGATATGAGAGTTAAGTGCTGTGTCTGAAAGAAAGTGACAAGCAGTTGAAGCAGTTATAAGCTGAAGCTAAGTGTCTAGGAAACAGTAAAGATTATATGGACTTGAAGAAAAAATGTTACAAAGTTACATGCCCAGATCCCTGACAGTGGGAAAGAAAAGTGTGTGAAATATCAATAAATCTACTTTTATTTAAGATACCAGTTCTGAAAGAAATTATTCCCAGGAAAAACATAGACCCTCATGAAAGCCTAAACCCTCGATATACCTACCCAGTGATGAATATTATATTATAAAGTTTGGAAAGCCTTAAATTTCCTGGTGGCAGCCGGATTACCCAGTAGAGAAAAACATAAAGAACACTTTTAAAGGGAAACCAGACCTCCCCAGTTAAGGGGTCGTCACAGAGACCTTTCACACGCTCCATCTCAAGGCCTCACCACCAGGGCCAGCTCGCTCACTAGGCGAACTAGGTGTTCGCCTGAAGCAGGCCGGCCATTAGGGGTTGCACACGCCCCCCTCCCCCCCCCCCGCCAAAAGCCCTGCATGCATCTAGTCCCTGACTGGGGAACCGCCGCGAGGGGACAGGGCACACGCAGCTGGGGGGGGTCCCAGTCCCCCGGGGGGAAGGAGAGATGGGGGAAGTGGGCGGGGGGGAAGAAAAAGCAGAAGTGCTGTCCTCCGAAGAGTCTTGTAGCCCCCTCTCCCCCGCCACCCGATGCACCCAGCTTAGCACCCAGCTTGAGTGTCGGAGAGGAACGTGGCGGTGGATGGGGGAGACACAAGGCAGCCTCGCCTGGG
>NW_015169115.1:0-1188 GCF_001447785.1 Gekko japonicus
CCGTCATAGCGAGTTCCTGTTTTTTTCCTACAGCCGAGGGTTATTCTTAAAGCCATACCTTTCTGGTAGGCTGTCTTGTGGTTCGCCAGCCCCTTTCCTTTCTGCTTTGGTGCGGGCTCTTGGCAAGCAGCATTGCACAGAAGACTTGGCTAAAAAGGGCTTCTTGATCGAAAGGCACCTTATTACCCCCCCCCCCGTGCTAAAGGACAACAGCTCCCCCCCGCCGCCCCCCCCAAAAAAGTGTTTCTCCCCGAGGGGTCCTGTGCGGTGAATTGGGACTTTTGGAGAGAACCGGGACTGTCCCGAAAGGTCGAGAGGGGGTGTAGAAAAGAGCAAGAGTCCCAGAGCGGCATAAAGAGGAACAAGATTTGGGTCAAGGAAGGACCAGGCAGGGCCGGTGTCAGGTTCTTTTGCACACTAGGCCAGGCTACTTTCTGGCGCCTCCTGTTCCCCCCACCACCACCACCAATTTTCAAACCTAAATGCATTTTAGGAAGAGTGAAAAACACAAAAATTGAAATTGCTAATTTCTTTTTTTTTAAATTACATAAGAACTTAAGAGAAGCCAATGTTGGATTTATAAGAGAAGAGGAGAAGAGGAGGAGGAGGACGACAACGACAAACCCATGCTGGCTCTCAGTAATCATATCCGTCCTCCCTAAATGCTCAAAGGACTGACTGTTGGATGATTTGTTCTAAAACTTTTTCAGGTATAGACGTCAAGCTAACTGTCAGTAGTTACCCGGATCCTCCTTTTTTCCCCCTTCTTGAAGATGGGGGACAACATTTGCCCGTCTCCAAACCTCTGGCACCTCACCTGTTCTCCAGGAATTCTCAAAAATAATGGACAGAGGCTCTGAAATTACATCTTCAAGTTCTTTTGGCCCTGAGGACTTAGTTTCATTTAAAGAAACCAGGTGTTTATGCACTACCCCATGCCAATCCTAGCCTGCAACTCCCTTCCCTCATCATGTGTTCTGGTTTTGCCATGTTGAGCACCGTTTCCTTGCAAAAGAAGACTGAGGAAAAGTAGGAATTGAGGAGTTCTGCCATCTCTTCACCACCTGTTACAATTTCACTTTCCTGTCTCTGCAATGGGCCTACCATGTCCTTCCTCTTTTTCTTACTTTGAACATAACCAAAGAACCCTTTTTTTTGTTTGTTTTTAGCATCTTTTGCTAGCCTGAG
>NW_015169116.1:0-110 GCF_001447785.1 Gekko japonicus
GCTTAGCAGCCAAAATCTGACGAGATCAGCCTAGCTTGAGCTGTGCAGGTTAAGGCTGTTCTAAAGTCACTCACCCGTGATTTATTGACATGACAGCTGAGCTGCAGGTA
>NW_015169116.1:573-1181 GCF_001447785.1 Gekko japonicus
GCATCAGAAATGCAGATTGGATTTACAGAGACCTACCCTGGGCCTGGAATGATAGTCCTCAGAGTGGAATGAAGGAATCTGGGCCCAGATAGACTGCTCTGTGATAGGAATGACAGCCCCCAGAGCACAATGATGGTCCCTGAGGGTAGCATACGTATCATCACTTTTAAAAGAGCCTGCTTTTCTGACTGTTTCCAAAATGGTTTTTTTAACTCTAGGATCTCAAAAGTCACCACGGTATCTCTTGGATTCTCCCCCCTCCTCGGATTATTCAACGCTCCGTATCCATAGGCTTTTGTGAGCACTGGGGTGATTCCCTCTTCCAGCCGCATAACCTTTGCCAGCCAGTTCGCCATAAACGAAATTAAATCACCAGGACCTTCTGCTGATTTTGGAGTTCCACGGAATTTCAGGTTGTTCTGTTTCGTTGAGTTCTCTATTATCATCAGTTTTTTCTTTGGTTTGTTTTTCAAACGCTTGTAGGGATCACACCTCGTCTTGGAGGGCCGAGCCCGTTCGAAGAGCAGTCTCTGCTGTTTGGTTGGTTTCGTTCAAAGAGGTATGGATATCTGTTAGTTGATTCTCAACGGTCAGATGATGGTTGAGAT
>NW_015169117.1:0-1173 GCF_001447785.1 Gekko japonicus
GAAGGCTCAAACCCAGCATCATATCGTCCTATATCACTCCTGAATCAGGATTATAAAATATTCACAGCAATTTTGACCAAAAGACTGAGCTCATTCATTTCAAATTACATCCAGCAAGACCAAACGGGCTTTGTACCAGGTAGAGACATAACAGACAACATCTTTAAAACACTGAATATTATGTCATAAGGTGAAAAATCGAAAGTAGAATCAATACTATTATCACTCGATATAGAGAAGGCGTTTGACTCCCTTGAAACATCGTACCTGACCGCATTACTACGTTATATGGGTTTTGGCTCTAGGTTCCTTCGAGCTGTCACCTCAATCTATACATCACCAACAGCTCAAATCAAAATAAATGGATTGTCATCCAGGACCATACCACTAAATAGAGGCACCACACAAGGATGTCCATTGTCGCCAATACTTTTTGCCCTGGCTCCCAAGTAACTACAGACCAATAAGTCTTTTGTCCATCGTTGGGAAGCTCTATGCCAAACATTTGGCTACAAAGCTTAAGTCTTGGATATTAGAGCAGCAAGTCCTTGGGATAGAGCAGATTGGGTTTTGTCAGGGCAAGTCAACCTTAGACCATTGCATTGTCCTTAACCACTTAGTTAATAAATACCAATCAGGGAAGGGTATGAAATTATATGCGGCTTTCCTGGATCTCAAGGGTGCCTTTGATTCGGTGCCCAGGGATATTCTGTGGGAGAAATTAAGTGACATGGGGATAGACAAGTGACTACTGTTCTTGATTAAAAATCTGCATTCTGGAAACACCTGTCAGATTAGATATTCTAAGAAGGGGGACCTAACAGCTAAGATCCCCATTAACGTGGGAGTTAAGCAGGGCTGCATTCTTGCGCCAACCCTGTTTAACCTCTTCTTAAATGATTTAGACCCCTTTATGAGGAGTATTGATGGCCGTTGCCCTAAACTGGGTGAGAGGCATGTCCCGTTACTTTTGTATGCGGACGATGCTGTCCTGCTCTCTCTCTCAGAAATGGGGATGAAAAGGATGCTTCCACAAGCTCTTGCTTATTGCAATAAGAACAAGTTGTCCCTGAACTTCGATAAATCCAAAATCATTGTGTTCGAGAAAAGTTGGAAGCCCATTAAGTGGGGGGGGAAATTGAAAAAGTCAAAAGCCATAGATACCTGGGCATC
>NW_015169118.1:0-1168 GCF_001447785.1 Gekko japonicus
TTCCTTCCCATGGTGGCCTCCATGAAGAGACAATCCCTTCGTCTTCTCAGCTGACTCCCCTTGACATCTTGAACGACTACCCTGAAATAATCTGTTATGAGGCTTCCTAGAAGTGGCTTCTGAGGGACAAGGAAAGTGGGGGAATGTCTGCTTCTGTGACTGCCTATGGAGAATGATGCTTCATGGACAAACCTCTCACAGAATCAGAGAGTTGGATGGGACCACACAGGCCATCTAGTCCAACCGCCTACTCAATGCCAGATCAGCCTAGAGCAGTGATGGCGAACTTTTTAGAGACCGAGTGCCCAAACTGCGACCCAAAACCCACTTATTTATTGCAAAGTGCCAACACGGCAATTTAACCTGAATACTGAGATTTTACTTTAGAAAAAACAACTCATACATTAACTTAAGATGATCGAAACAAAGTGAGGAAAGCAATCCCAAATGCTTTCATTTACTTAAAATTATTTGGCAGAGAATTCGACACTTTAATTATGGTCTGGGCCTGGCTGGGGCGATGGCACGTGTGCCCACAGAGAGGGCTCTGAATCCCTCCCTCCCTCCCTCCCTCCCTCCTTCCGTCCTTCCGTCCTTCCGTCCTTCCGTCCTTCCGTCCTTCCGTCCTTCCTTCCTCTTAGCCAAATAAATATCATTTGCAAACAAATATCATTGGACAAATAGATATCATTATCAATATCTGTTTTCACCCCTTTTGTTTTTATTTTTGGCCGTCTCATTTATAATCTTAATAAAAAGCAAATTTGCAGATTTCCCAATAAAAACGTGCGTGTGATATTTGTTCACGTCTCGCGGCTCTCAAACATCTGACATTTATTCTACGTGGCTCTTACCTTAAACATGTTTGGCCGCCCCTGACCTGGAGCATCCTGGACAAGAAGTGTTTGTCCAGCTGCTGACTAAAGACTGCCAGGGAGGGGGAGCTCACCCCCCCCCAGGCAGCCAATTCCACTGTGGAACAAATCTTACTGTCAAAAAGTTTTTCTTCCTATCCAGCCGGTACCTTCCCGCCCTTAGTTTAAACCCATGATTGCAAGTCCTCTCCTCTGCTGCCCACAGGAACCGCTCCCTGCCCTCCTCTGACAGCCTTCCCAATACTTAAAGAGAGGATCCTGTCGTCCCCACCACCACCTCCTCTTCTCCAGAC
>NW_015169119.1:0-1170 GCF_001447785.1 Gekko japonicus
ATTCCTGAAGATTTGGGGCTGGAGCCTGAGGACAGAGAGGCCGTGGCTCACTGGTAGAGTATCTGCTGGGCATGCAAAAGGTCCCAGGTTCAATTCCCAGCATCCCCAGTCAAAAGGACTGGGCGCTAGGTGATGCGAGAGACCTCTGCCTGAGACCCTGGAGAACCACTGCCAATCTAAGTAGGCCATACTGAGTTTGAAGGACCATGGATCTGATTTAGTACAAAGCGGTTTCTGGGTCTATGCTTTTGGGGAGGGGCCATGGCTCAGTGATAGAGCATGTGCTTCGTGTGCAGAAGGTCCCAAGTTAAATCATAGGGTTGCCAGCTCCCAGGTCCCAGTGGGGGTTCCCCTGCTTGGGGGGCTCTGAACTGCTGCTGGTCAGCTGGCTGATGACAGGTAGCCCTGTCATAAGTCTGGAAGGTGGAGGGGTTCCCTCCCGTTTTCTGTCTCAGCTCTCCCTGGCTCACCAACTGTTTGCTATCTTATGCTTGACCTTGTAAATGCTCTAGCTGCAGTTTACTCGGCTGGGAAAGTTAATGGCTTTTTTGCTTTGGCTGCTTGCTTTTGCCCACACGCGAGAGATGTATCCATTGGCTCATGCTTACAGGGGGGATGTTTGATTCCAGTATAAGTCAGAGGCCCTAGTGTTAGCGGCCATTCCTGACACAAGCTGTACACGTGTCTCTAGTGCTGGTTTACCAATAAACAGTTACCTTCTTATGAAGCCCTGTGTTGCATAACCTAAGGACCCTGACAGCTGGCAGGGGAGACCCCACCCTCAAACAGGGGAAGCACGCGGCACACTTGGAAGTGAAGTCATCACATTGTGGATGTCGGTGTGACACTCTAGTTTTTGGGCAAACTCTATGGTTTTGAAGGGAAAAAAACATAGAGCTTTGCCCAAAAACTACAGCATCACCCCAGATGCAATGACGTCACTTCCAGGTGATGTCATTATGCTGTCTACATTTCACGCGCACAGCAGAAGATCCCAAGAATGGCCACCCAAGAATGGCGCAGGATCCCCCCGCTGGGTGGAAGGTAGGACCTGGCAACCCTATTCAGTCATCGGCCTCTCCCATTCAACCCTATTCAGTCATCGGTAGGTGATGCAGGAGGCCCCTGGCTGAGGACCCCACAGAGCGGCTGCCAGTCCGAGTAGACAAT
>NW_015169120.1:0-447 GCF_001447785.1 Gekko japonicus
TTATATTTATGCACAACTGAGACAAACATCCCAGTTCAACAGGAGTATTTCTGTCAAACCAGTGTGGTTGTGTGACTGGCCCAACCACTGGTTCATCCTGAAAGGGGAGAAGGTGCATCAGGACCTTAAACATTCAGATCAGAGTGGCCCTAAAATCGGGGAACGTCCCTACTTATGACTGCAACTACAAAAATTAACTTATGTATGCTTGCGTCAGGGAGCTGCGGTGGCTCAAGTGGTTAAGATGCTGAACTGCAGGCTGTCAAAGGTCGGTAGTTCAGCAGTTCGAGACCCGAGTGTGCAGCATGACAGAGTGAGCTCCAGTCTCTAGTTCCAGCTCCTGCCAACCAAGCAGTTCGAAAGCAAGAAATGGCAAGTAGATAAATAGGGACCACTTCAGTGGGAAGGGAACAGCGTTCCGTGCGCCTTGGTGTTTAGTCATGCCGG
>NW_015169120.1:897-1162 GCF_001447785.1 Gekko japonicus
AGAGAGAATAGATCTGCTCCATCTTCTACATGACAGCCCTTCAAATACTTGAAGACTGCAATCATGTCCCCTCTAAGCCTTCTCTTTCCCAGGCTAAACATACCCAACTCTTTCAGCCTTTCCTCGTAAGACTTGGATTCCAACCCTCTCACCATCCTGGTTGCCCTCTTCTGGACACGCTCGAGCTTGTCAACATCCTTCCTAAAATGTGGTGGCCAAAACTAACTTAGGTGCTCCTAACAAGGTGCTCCTAACAAGGAGCTTG
>NW_015169121.1:0-186 GCF_001447785.1 Gekko japonicus
GAGAGGTATGCTGCCACAGCAGAAGGCAGTGGTCAGTCAGAACTGAAGAAAACGGGGAATTTCACATTACCCAGTTTCACCCGGTTTCAAGCTGGTAATGATCCGTCATGGAGAAAACCGGTATAGGGCTGCCATTTCACACATGGCTTTCCCCTTCCGGTAAAGAGCTGAAGCGGTTTGCCATTT
>NW_015169121.1:461-1154 GCF_001447785.1 Gekko japonicus
AAACCCCTCAGCACCGTTTCCTCAACGGGACAGAAGCGATTGTGTATGAAATGACAAATATATTCCGGAAGGGAACCGGTTCTCAAACGGCTCTGTCTGAAATGACAGACCAGAAACCGTTTGGGAAGCATTCCTCTTCTGGAATATATTGCCTGTCTGAAATTCCTGAACATTTCTTTCCAAACAGACAGGCAGGGGAGCAGTCTAGGGTTGCGTGCCTTCAGGAATTACAACAGATATCCAGAGACGACTCAGAACAGTTCCACCGAACAAGATGCCAGCTTTCACATTTGGGCTCTTCCAAGGTACCTCCCCTTCCCAAACTCCATGTCGGGGAAATGCAACTGTAGCACTTGTCAGTATAAACTAACCCTATATAAAGTGTTACCTGCACCTGTTCCCACCCCCTTTTGGTTCGTAATGGTCTGGTGAGTGCCCCTTACCAGGCATGGTAGAATGTTAGAAAAACATAAAGTTAGCTGGAATGCAACACAAGGTTATTAGTTTATTAGCCAAAGCCAAGCAAGTAATACAAAACAGAATACTTACTTCCTTAAAAAAAGACAGTCAGTGGTTAAATATACAGAATAAAGATTTCCCCATGCACACAAGCCTCTGGACTGGCCCAGAGAGATCACAAAAGACCTTTCCTGGATCTCTGATTGTCAGTGCCGAAATGAAGCCTCCTGCCTT
>NW_015169122.1:0-238 GCF_001447785.1 Gekko japonicus
CCGTTCCTGTGTGTTCTGCCCAAAAATAGTCCTGACCACTACTTATCACCGGCATAAACGCTGCAGTTTCGATTAGTTGTCAGAAATGATGAAGAAGAAATTGGATTTATACCTCGCCCTTCACGACCCAAAGGTATCTCAGAGCGGCTTGCAAACTCCTTTCCCTTCCCCTCCCCTCCCCACAACAGACCCCCTGGGAGGTAAAAGAAGAAGAGATGGGATTTATACCCTGCCCTTC
>NW_015169122.1:371-1158 GCF_001447785.1 Gekko japonicus
ACAGCTTACCCAAGGTCATCCAGCCAGGTGCAAGTGGAGGAGTGGGGAATCAAACCCGGTTCTCCCAGATTAGAGTCTGCACACTTAACCACGACACCAAACTACACCAAACATATAGCTGAGACTATATGACTAAACTGGTCTAGACCAAATTGGTCCTAAAGCTGATTAATGTAGTGTTGTAAATCTTGTCCCTGAAGACATTCATTGCCTGACCAGCTCAGAAACCAGCCAACAGAAGCTGAATTACACCGGTTTAAGTGCAGAAATTTAGGAGGCAAGTTAGTTAAGTTAGCACAGTTTATATACAGTTGTTCTGAGGCTTTACAAATCACCTGCTGCGTAGTTAACCAGGACTCATAATCTTCTTTTGGCAGCATGGTGAGTGTCTTCAGGAGACCTTTTAAGGCAAAGTGCCATTTGTGAACTGGCCGGTACTAAGAACTGTACAGTGTTTAATGGCCTTTTATGTACTTATCTCAACATACATCCTCTACAGATATATTAAACAATGGGAAGCAGAGCTGAATTGATGTACTACAGTTCGGAACCTCAGATTATCCTCTCACCCCCCCCCATTACTAAATTTCTTGCTTTTAGGTCATTTATTTAATTCATTGAATTAATTCATTCTCCCCAGTGGGGTCCCAAAGGTGCTAACTTCATTTTCTCTTCTCAACCTGCCTGCTAGAGGTTCCATGGCACGAATGGGGATTCAAATCTCGGTCTGTCAGATACTAGTTGGATACTCTTAATGCTATAATGGTAAAGGTTCCCTTGCTCGAAA
>NW_015169123.1:0-305 GCF_001447785.1 Gekko japonicus
GCATCAATACCACAGAGCATGGTCATAGTTGCTAAGAGCTGTTGGAAGTCTTACAATGCAAGGAAAGCATTTCTGGGAGCAGGAAGTAGAAGAAGAAGAAGAGGAAGAGATTGGATTTATACCCTGCCCTTCACTTGGAGTCTCACAGCGGCTTACAAACTCCTTTCCCTCCCCCTCCCCACAACAGACACCCTGTGAGGTGGGTGGGGCTGAGAGAACTCTGACACAAACGGCTCTTTCAGGAACAGCTGTGCCAGAGCTTGTGACTGACCCAAGGTCACACCAGCAGGTGCAAGTGGAGGAGT
>NW_015169123.1:602-1158 GCF_001447785.1 Gekko japonicus
TTTTTTTTAACCTGGAGAATCGCGATCACACTCACCTCCTTGTTCCGGATCGCTGCGCAGCCACATCGCTCCCTGCCGTCCACATGCGGGAGCGTGCATTGGTGTTCCCCCCCTCTCAGTTTGGGCATGCGCACAGGCGGCCATCTGTAGAGTTAAAATTTTTGCGCGTGCGCAGAACAGGGCTTTCCACTTCAACCCAACTGCTGTAACACTTCCCTTTAAACTTTAAAGGAACACTTCCCTTTAAACTTTTACCCCAAAATTGGCCTCTGTGAGATCCCGAACTCATCTAACCAACAAAACTAGGCACCGTTTAAACATTGTTTTTAATAACGTGGGATCAGAGCTCTGCCTGTGCGCATACCGCCGACGCTAAAATAAATTGGCGGGCGAAGAGCGGAAGCCTTGGGCTTCCGAGCGGAAGTGGCTCAACACCGCAGGAGTGATCAGATGTCAGAAAAATGCGGCTAGAACCAGAGAATCAGGAAACACCACTTGGGGACCTGGTAATCAGGAGGGGTTGTCTCAACAGGGTTGCCAAGTCTGGGTTGGGAAA
>NW_015169124.1:0-1159 GCF_001447785.1 Gekko japonicus
GTTCCTGCTTGCTTCTGAGAATACATTCATTGTCAGAATGAAAAGCAAGCACACGCAGGCGAGTGATATACAGAAACCAAAAGGGTCAGTGGGTGGTCTGGGGCCAATCAGGAGTTACGCAAAAGCCCGCCTAAGCGAACGGGTAAGCATTCCCAGGGAGAAGGAGTAACAAGGTACCAAGGTCACCGACTCAGACTAACGGGTGATAAGGATGCAGGGAGAAGTGAAACCAAACTTTCCAGAGAAATAGGAAGAGGCAATGAATCCAGCATTCAGTATCCCCCCCCCCAAGCCCAGGAAACCGCAAAGCTGAGAGGCATCAAGTGAAGCTGCTAGGTAGGTTCGGGATGGACAAAAAGAAATACTACTTTACACAGAGAGTGATCAAAATGTGGCATTTCATAGAATCATAGAATGTTAGAGTTCGACGGGACCTTGCAGGTCATCTAGTCCAACCCCCTGCACTCTGCAAGATTATAGCCGAAAGAGAGCCCTACAACATACCCGGAAGATGGTCGTCCAGCCGCTGCTTGAAAACATCCATCGAAGGAGCATCCACCACCTCCCGAGGCAGACTGTTCCACTGCTCAACCACTCTTACAGTTAGGAAGTTTCTCTTGATATTTAGCCGGTAACGACTCCCTTGTCATTCCCACCCATTAGATCTAGTCTTGCAATCTGGAGCAAGAGAGAATAGATCTGCTCCATCTTCTACATGGCAGCCCTTCACATATTTGAAGGCTGCAATCATGTCCCCTCTAAGCCTTCTCTTTCCCAGGCTAAACATACCCAACTTTTTCCAACCCTCTTCTGGACACACTCAAACTTGTCAACATCCTTCCTAAAATGTGGTGCCCCAAACTGGACACAGGACTCCAGGTGAGGCCTGACCATAGCAGAATAGAGCGGAACTACCACCTCCTGTGATCTGGACACAATGCTTCTGTTAATGCATCCTAAGATTGCTGCCAGCGGATGTCGTGATGTCATGGCTACAAGGATAAAAGGATAAAAAGCCTTAAAGGGGGATTGGATAGATTCTAGGAGGAATGGTCTATCAGTGAAGACCAGCCTTAGTGACTCTCCAGCCGCAGAGACACTAAGTCTCTGAATCCAATAGACAAGATGCGATATCAGAGGAAGGCCTCGGCCTCTCTGC
>NW_015169125.1:0-873 GCF_001447785.1 Gekko japonicus
TTCTCTATGTGCAAAAGGCAATATTTAACCTGAGGATGTGTGGTGCATAAACCATACTCGTACGATTCCTTCTTCCCCTGGTAAAAAATGTATAAACTGGGATGCATGACAGTCCCTTCCATCACTGTATGCACATTGTTAAAGGATATTGTCTTTTCTCTAATGCTATACAATCAGGTAGAGATGGGTCATACAGGTGTTCACTGAAGCACTAACAGTGCCAATGGCCACTTAAAGTGGTGAAAGATATGGTGTCTTTGTGGGGAGGGTGTGGATAGGTAACATTGGTACCATCAGGGAGGCAGCACTGTGCAGTTCCACAACTGGTGAAGGCTAGGTCCAGTTATGTCCTTGCCTGTTCCTGGTGCTCCTGGATATTCACCAAACACACACCCATGAAAGTTGCTTTGGTGCTTTGTAATTCCCTCCCATAAGTCCACTAGATCCTGCTCCCCTTTGAGTGATGTTCCCTGACAGTAGCTTCTAGACCTTCAATGAGCCACTGCCTGAGGTGTCCCTAAAAGACAGGTTCAATTGTTGAATTAATGTTATGAATGAACTCTTGCTTTGGATGCACAGCAGCAGCTACTTGTCCCAAGACATTCCTAAATTAGGGGCTTTTTTGCACCTTTCTCTCTCTCACTTGTGTGCCCATATTGTGACGTTTCCCCCCACTTTCCCACAAATGCTTTGCTCCCTCTAGTGGTCGCTTTGATATCTCATTGCTGTGTCTCCAGCTTATTTACAAGCAGAATTAGAGTGCTTGTAAATAAGCTGGAGCTGCGGTGGCTCAAGTGGTTAAGACGCTGAACTGCAGGCTGTGGAAGGTCGGTAGTTCAGCAGTTCGAGACACGGATTGCCGCATGATGGAGT
>NW_015169125.1:976-1155 GCF_001447785.1 Gekko japonicus
ATGCCAGCCACATGACCACGGAAATGTCTTCGGACAGCGCTGGCTCTTCGGCTTTGAAACGGAGATGAGCACTGCAACCCTAGAGTCAGATTCGACTGGCTTTCGAGCAAGGGAACCTTTACCTTTTTAAATAAGCTGGAGATACAGTGCTGAAATATTGAAGTGACCACTAGAGGGAG
>NW_015169126.1:0-1151 GCF_001447785.1 Gekko japonicus
GACTGGCCCCCTATCTGCTGGTCTTCTTTCCCCTTTCACATCGTGTGGTGTATTCAATCTGACCAAAGTATGTACGTGAACTCTGTCATTGAAACACCATGTGAAGCTTTCATCCTGGGCTAGTATTCCAATCCCTCACTTGTAATTGGTAGCCCAGGAAGAACCGACCAATCACCAACTGCCAGTTCCGAGAGCGGGAACTCTTGTGATTGGACCTTATCCCTGCAACCTCATAGGTTGATATTTGTATAGTAGGCGTGGCTACATTCGCCGGGAGAGTTTAAAAGCAGAACTGCTTCAATGCTAAAGCCGTTCTGGCTATTCATGCTGATCTGTTTGGAGTTGAGTTACGAGTTGTTGAATAAAGCTGAATCTTTGCTGAATCACTCTCCGACTGCTTTGTAAAGTGAGCGACTTAACACATCGGTTGCCCCAAGGTCCTTTCGTTCCATTTTTGGCTCTCTTACCCCGTGAAGGGAATTGCTATGGCCCTTAGAGAGCCAGTTTGGTGTAGTGGTTAGGAGTGTGGACTCTACTCCGGGAGAACAGGGTTTGATTCCCTACTTCTCTACATGCAGCTGCTGGTGTGACCTTGGGTCAGTCACAAGCAGTGTTCCCTCTAAACTGAGTTAGTGTGAGCTAGCTCAGTTTTTTAGCCTCCAGCTCACACATTTTTTGTCTTAGCTCAGGAAGGAGGGCTCCAGAGCAAAATAATTTATGCAGTAGCCAAATTGCTCGCTCACAACCTTAATGCCAGTCGCTCACAAAGTAGAATTTTTGCTCACAAGACTCAACAGCTTAGAGGGAGCATTGGACACAAGTTCTCTCAGGGCTGTTCTCTCAAGGGCAGTTCTCTCAGAGCTCTCTCAGCCCTACCTACCTCACAGGGTGTCTGTTGTGGGGAGGGGAGGGGAAAGGAGATTGTAAGCCGCTCTGAGACTCCCAGTGAAGGGCAGCATATAAATTCAATCTCTTCTCGTCTTCTTATCATCTTAAGAAAACTAGTTTCAGGAGGGTAGACATGTTGGTTTGTGGTAGCGTGTGATTGCGGCTGCCAGCAGAAGCGCAGAGCCTTGGGGGACCTGTCTGATCCCGCTGCCGCACTTCTGCCGTGGCTTTTCTCGCTAGTGTGACCGGGGCCAATATTCACT
>NW_015169127.1:0-368 GCF_001447785.1 Gekko japonicus
TTTAAAGACAATAGCAATTGCAGCTGGACTCTAATCCAATATGCGATCTCAGCGACAACAGGATTTCACATACCTTAGAAGATAGCTTTGAAGTAGCAATCTGATAGCTTCAAAAGGACAGTGTTGCCCAAATGGTGGAAACACAGGGAAACAATAAACACATTCCAGTAAATGAGTGTGAACTTTTGGTGTACGGAAGGGATTTACAATTTCAATTTCTATGAAACAATTTACAGTAGGCAATTTCCACTTGTAAATGGTAACTGTGATAGGATTATCAAAAGAAACCCTTTGATCATTGGGTATAAATACTGGTGGAAACCCAACAGAATTTCGTTGGCTTCTGAAAGCTCAGGAAAGCTCCTGAG
>NW_015169127.1:459-1147 GCF_001447785.1 Gekko japonicus
TGTGTTTACTGTCTATAGTTTGTTGCAATAGAAGTGTATTGTATGGCAAGTTGATACAGCGTCTTGCTGTTCAATCTTGTCAGGTAAACTCTGAATACTGAGCCTTTTAAATAAAAACAATATATAAGAAGAGAGACCTTGGCTTGGAGTGTCTCTAGCCAGTGCTCAGTGTTTCCAAACTTGCACCTTCCGCCTTTTGGTAAGGAGGCACACTCAGAGGACACGAACCGGAGGGGGTGTGTGTTGGAACACATTTTCTGCCAACAAAGGAAAGCTGTTTAAAGTTTAAGTGCTTGACTCACAGAGTTACACGGCGGTGGCCACACAACCCCGTGAGTCTTGCGAGTGGCTTGGCTTTGCAAAAACCATTTAAAGGGGGCTTTCCTTTTAAATGGCTTTTACAAAGCCAAGCCATGTTCAAAGAACCTGGAAGTGGCATGAGTTCACCCAGAATGTGGGTGAACTCACGCTGCTTCGGTTAGTAAAGCAGAGCCCAAATAAAAGCCAAATAATATCGGCTTTTATTAGGGCTCACCTAGATTGGTAGCCATATCAGAAAATCCTGCTCTGCTGAATAAATACCTGAAAATGACAAAATATCGGGTATTTATTCAGCTCGGTATATACCAGGTGCAAACCCCTAGTCTTTACCTCACAGTATCCAATGTAATAAATAAACCAGAAGAGT
>NW_015169128.1:0-1127 GCF_001447785.1 Gekko japonicus
GCCAACAATGCCCTTCGGTTCTCAACATAGGGCATATAGGTCAACCCCAACGCCAAAGGATAAATGGACACAAATCTGACATTAGGAATCACAAGACTGAGAAACCTGTAGGAAAACACTTCAGCCTTCCAGGACATTCAACGGGTGACCTCAAGGTAGCTGTTTTATTGCAAAGGAACTTCAGGAACAGACTAATTGCTGAGCTGCAAGTTGTTACAACACTCAGAACAATGGAATCCCCAGGACTTAACAGAAATATTGATTTCTTATCTCATTACATATGCTAAATTCATTCTACATATGCTAAATACATCTGTATTCTCACCAATCCTCCGGAAAAGCCATACATCCTCTTTATTTTATTTGGAATAATACATTCGAATAGTAGATTGTAATGTAATGAATAGTAGAATGTAATGTAATTTGGGATGATAGATTGGAATGTTTTTCTCTGGTCTGGGGTCAGGGGAGACTTCACAGAAGAAGACGCTGTAAGGTCGCCTCCATGCTTGAAAGGAGACAGATAGAGAGTAATGGCAGGGTCTCAGTTAATTACTCTCAACATCCCACAATTAAGGATACTACAGGGGTCATTTTGTAGAAAGAGAGGTGCAGGAGCTCATTAGCATAACTCATTAGCATAACTTATTTGCATATGCCATGCCCCCTGACATCGCTGGAAGTGTGTCAGAAGGCAACACCCACCGCTCCACTGGACTGTTTTGGATTGCTAGCTATTGGGGGGGGGGACGTGTAGATCTGTCCTCGCAGAGGAGGGAGAGCTTGTACCTGAATAAAACTTGGTCTTAAAGGTACCACTGGACTGTTTTGGACCGGGGGGAGCTCTGCAACTTACCTGGCTGCTTCTTGCTCTGACTGAGGGCTGCTGGGAGCAGGGGGTGGGGCTTGTTGCATGTGCCCACCCCCTGGGCTCTTTATTGCCAGAGCTCCGCTCCTGTGCGCTCCTGCAGGAAATGACCCCTGAGGATACATCTGCCCATCAATCTCCAATTCTGACACATTTATTTCCTTCACTAGGCTCCCCCCCCAATTAAACCCAAACAAATGGTAACCATATAAACTTAGGTTGTTATTCCGGTTTGGTCCTTCAATCTGTTAAACATCTT
>NW_015169129.1:0-523 GCF_001447785.1 Gekko japonicus
GTAACCTGTTTTGTTTTTGTTTTTAAGTTCTTGTTTTGTTCTGTTCTGTTAAGTTTTTAAGTTTTAAGTTTAAGGTAATATAGGGTCCCGGTCACATGGAAGGTTTTGGCTCGGGAGAGGAACGGATTGGGGGCTCAGCAAACGGGCGCGATCTCACCGCAACATCTGGGAAGCGGTGCGCACCCGTCCCCGATCCGTCCTTAAAGCCGGAAAACCTGCTGCAAAAAAGAACCTCCTACAGAGGAGGACTTACCAGGAACACCGCATCAAGCACGGCCATGGGATCGCCGGCGCGCCCGTCGTCCGGAACAATTCAGGCTCCCAGCCGAAATGCGCATGCGCCGAGTGGTCAAAGACCCAGTGGCTTTCTGCAACACGTTATTGTCCAAAGCTGTGGCTCTCCTGATAAAACCAGTGCTAACACCTGCACAAAGGTTCCCATTATATGCTTGTTTTTCTCATGCTGCTTATTTTCTCCTTTAAAATGTAGTGTGTAACCTGTTTTGTTTTTGTTTTTAAGTTT
>NW_015169129.1:619-1124 GCF_001447785.1 Gekko japonicus
CTTCACCTTTTTTTACCTCAAGTGGATGACAGGAACATGCAGGTCTAGAGAAACGTAGGGTTGCCAGCCTCCAGGTGGGGCCTGGAGATCTCCCACTGGTACAGTTGATCAGACAGCAGAGCTCAGATCCTCTGGAGAACATGGCTGCTTTGGAGGGTGGACTCTATGGTATTATACCATGTTGAGGTCCCTACCCTCTCCAAACCCCAGGCTCCACCTCCCAAATCTCCAGTATTTCCCCGCCCAGAGCTGGCAACCCGCAGTTGAGAAATTCCCCCTCAGAAATTCAACTGCCCTCAGCTCTCTGTGCATCCTAGAGATTGCTCAGTTCTCTTCAGGTTGCTCAAGCTCTTACGGGCTTGAATGGACCTGTTTTCCTCACCTTTCTCCCTTCAGCTCCTCTCAAAATTCTGAGGGAACTCAGCATGTTCAGTCTTAATCATGCCATATTGGGAAGGGGAGTATTTTTTATTTTTAATTTACAAATATATTTTTCCTTACACCT
>NW_015169130.1:0-1120 GCF_001447785.1 Gekko japonicus
CTTATACAGGTTTCTCAAGAGACATGTAGTTGATATGTAAGTATTAATGCTAGTTACTATATGTAAGTAGCATTAATACTTACATATCAACTTTTAAATAATTAATCTAAATATTAAAAAGCTGGCAAATAGAAGCCTTCCAATCATCTCAAAGCCAATAGGAATGAAGTAGTTAGTCAAACACTACTCATAGCTCCACAAGCATAATCTCTCTTTGGAGGAGCCAGAAGAGAACCAGGCCTCCCCTCTGCTCCCATCTTCCGGGAGGGGGGGTAAGGCACCTCTTTTGTTCCCTGTAGGGCAGTGGAGGTGGATGGACATGGCTCTGTCCGGCATGTGTCTACTTAGTCTTTTCTGTGTGTTCCAAACAGATACTCATGTGCTGTTAGAAAAGCCTCACCCATAAGTATATGGCTTTGCACAGTGTTTGTAGAGAAATATGAACCAAGCCCCCCTTTGCTCTCCTCTCCCGCTTACACCAAAGGTCTATGCCTCTAGCCAATCTTTGATTTAAATAGCTACACAGTACCTGAAAAAGCTAGTCCAAAGTTACTCAGCAGGAAAAAAAAAATTAAAGGCTACAGAGGCTGAACAGTTATCTAGTATCTGCAAGTTGCCTCCAGTCTCTTCTATTTCTGACTGCATTTACATGTTTTCATTGCCATTCTGTCCCTACCTATCCACAACCTTGACATGTTAATTCATAGATATTTGGAGGAAGAGTGAATGTTAAAAGCATGGTTAAAGAGAGGAGTATGATCATTACACATTTTTTAAAAAAAAATTCTGAAAACAGTAGGCACCTTTTTCAAGTAAGAGTCTGAAAAAATTGCTTGGACAACTTTGTCACTTTAACTTTGAAGTGACTGTGAAGGAGCACAAAATTCAAGAGGCTATTTAATTACATAAAATGTTGTTTCATTAATTAGTGCCATCACATTTTGATTTTTCTCTTTTAAACTTCAAAGAGTTCATTATTAAACTGTTTATTGGAAGTGACTACTAGGTAGAAGCGATCTCTTGGGATCGGCGGAGAATTAATCATTCTGGGTTCAGTGTATGAATGCGTTTCCTGTAGGTTTATTTTTCAGATGCAACTGGTAGGATATGTATTACTTTT
>NW_015169131.1:0-1114 GCF_001447785.1 Gekko japonicus
GCTCTTTACTGCTGGAGCTCCGCTCTTGTTTGCTCCTGCAGGAGATGCCCCCTGATTAATATAAATCTGTAACTCTTCCAAGGCAGCTATTCTGGGCCTGTGCATCAGCGTGCATGGGGTGGGGTGGGGTGCACTGCATGCGTGATACAGACCAGGCTGAGATCAGTGCGCAAGGCCAGAGGGAGGGTTCGGGCTTCCATGCTGCTCCCTGCATTGCTGGAGCGGCACATGAGATCCCAGGAATGTCTGGCAGCCGGATGGAGCCGGCAGTTGTTTGGATCAGCTGGTTCTTTCCAGGAACAGCTGGAGGGGAATCCCCTGTGATTCTTCACGGTCTCGCCAATGAATTTCGGGGGGGCGGCGGGGGGGGAATCTGTGGGAGATCTGGGATTCTCCCCCCCCCCCCACATTCTTTGCTGCACCACAAGGGACTGGAGGAGGCATGAGAGCCAGTTTGGTGTCATGGTTAAGTGTGCGGATTCTAATCTGGGAGAACCGGGTTTGATTCCCCACTCCTCCACTTGCACCTGGCTGGATGACCTTGGGCAAGCCTTAGCTCTGATACAGCTGTCCTTGAAAAAGAGCAGTTTCTGTCAAGAGCTCTCTCAGCCCCACCTGCCTCACAGGGTGTCTTTGGTGAGGAGGGGAAGGGAAAGGAGTTTGTCAGCCGCTCTGAGACTCTGAGTGAAGGGCGGGGTATAAATCCAATCTCTTCTTCTCTTCTTCTTCTACGTCTTGAGCAAATACCTTGGGGTGTCCCTTGCCAACTGGAAAGTTGAGAGTTGGAGAAGGTGTGCAGGGGAGGGGAGGGGAGGGGACATCCTATGCATGCGTTGGGGAACAAGATGACGGTACAGGAGATCTGGAAGTTGGGGAAGGCAGTGCCGATCACACTTGCCTGAGTGGCCAGTTTGCCCCCAAGAGATGTATTTATCGAGCGCTTTATATTCCGCTTTGCTCCCCAGAGGCCTGCAACGTCGTTCTTCTCTCCTCCGTTTTATCCTCTCAGCAACAGCTCTGTGAGGTAGGCTGGGATGAAGAGTGAGAATGAGAGCGAGAGAGGGAGAAGAGATTTGATTTAGACACTGTCCTTCACTACCCGAAGGAGACTCAG
>NW_015169132.1:0-187 GCF_001447785.1 Gekko japonicus
GTTCTGTAACAAATGTGTCTGCTTTTAAATGACAGGCCTGTAGCTCACAATGTTTCCCCTAGGCTGAGTTAGTGTGAGCTAGCTCGCAGGTTCTTTTAGCCTCCAGCTCACCCTTTTTTGCCTCAGCTCGGGAAGGACGTGGCTCCAGCGCCAAACGAATTTATGCAGCAGCCAAGTCGCTCGCTCC
>NW_015169132.1:211-1070 GCF_001447785.1 Gekko japonicus
CGGCTCACAAAGTAGGATTTTTGCTCACAAGACTCCACGGCTTAGAGGGAGCACTGCTCACACCCCCAAGAAATGTCGCTGTCAATTTCAAATCAATACGTCCACTCTGACCTTGCTCATTTTTGCACCTCTTGGCCCCGTGTCTCTGGTGGTGGTGGTGGTGGAAAGTACCACCATGTTGCAGCCCATCTATAGTGACTCTATAGGATTTCCGAGGCAAGAGATGTTCAGAGGTGGCTTGCCATTGCCTGCCTCTGCATAGCGACCCCAGGCTTCCTTGGTGGTCTCCCATTTGAGTACTAATCAGGACTGACTCTGCTTAGCTTTCAAGACCTGACAAGATTGGGCTATCCTGGGCAGTCTAGGTCAAGGCAAGAAACGTTCAGAGGTGGTTTGCCACTACCTGCCTCTGCATAGCAACCCTGGACTTCCTTGGTGGTCTCCCATCCAACCAGGGCTGACTCTGCTTAGCGTCCAAGATCTGATGAGAACGGACTAGCCTGGGCCATCCAGGTCAGGGCAAGAGATGTTCAGAGGTGGTTTGCCTGCCTCTGCGGAGCAACCCTGGACTTCCTTGGTGGTCTCCCACCCAAGTACCAACCAGGGCTGACCCTGCTTAGCTTTCAAGATCTGACAAGATTGGGCTACCCTGGGCCATCCAGGTCAAGGTAGATGAACAGAGGTGGTTTGCCCTTGCCTGCCTCTGTGTAGCAACCCTGGACTTCCTTGGTGGCCTCCCATCCAACCAGGGCCGATCCTGTCTAGCCTCCAAGATCTGACGAGACTGGGCTAGCCTGGATGATCTAGGTCATGGTCCCATTTATCCAGGGTAGCATATTTTTATAACGTTCTTCCTCAA
>NW_015169133.1:0-1087 GCF_001447785.1 Gekko japonicus
TTCAAAGGCCTGATTGGATGCTTAGTTTCTTTTTTGTGATCTAGTACCATTTCTCCCATGATGTCTATACTTATGTAGCAAAATTCTCCCAGTTCTGCCACTCTGAGGATAAAGAGAGATGCCCACAGTTAAAGCCCGTTGCCAACTGGCCTGGCTTGTTCATACCGGGGAATCAAAACCGGTTCTCTAACCTGGAGAACCAGGTTTGATTCCCCACTCCTCCTCCACATGAGACCTGCTGGGCGACCTTGGGCCAGTCACCATTCTCTCAGGACTCTCTCAGCCCCACCTGCCTCACAAGGTGCCTGTTGTGGGGAGAGGAAGGGAAGGCAATAGGCAGCCGCTTTAAGACACATGAGGCCTGCTGGGTGACCTTGGGCCAGTCCCGGTTCCCTCAGAACTCTCTCAGAGTCCTTTTATCCTACTCAGAAGGTGGGAGGGGTGTTGTAGAAGAAAAGAAGAGATTGGATTTATACCCCGCCCTTCACTACCCGAAGACGTCTCAGAGTGGCTTACAAACTCCTTTCCCTTCCCCTCCCAACAACAGATACCCTGTCAGGTAGGTGGGGCTGAGGGAGCTCTTTCGAGAACTGCCCTGGAGCGAACAGCTCTGAAATAACTTGTAACTGACCCAAGGTCACACCAGCAGCTGCAAGTGGAGGAGTGGGGAATCAAACCCGGTTCTCTCAGATTAGAGTCCGCACACTTAACCAAGACACCAAACTGGCTCTTGGTACAAATGTCGTAAAACAGGTAAAATGACAGGCGACTTCTTAGGAACAGACCTCTCATCCTCACCCTAAATTAGCAGATGTGCCCTTTGGATTGTTTCACTGGTCATTCCAGCTGCAGCTTGTTCACGGCTGTTTCCCCAACAGCTGAGTCATATATTCTGAGGAAGCTGCTATTTGTTACCAAACAAAAGCTCTGGTACGTAGCCGTGTGCTTGCACATAATGCACTTCGAAAAATCAAACCTGTACTTGTAAAGGCCCTGAAGTCATAAACCATATAACATTTTGGTTTTTATGTGTTTTATGTATTCTGTTTTATGGATTTTTAGGAGCTGTGGTGGCTCAAGTGGCTAA
>NW_015169134.1:0-1100 GCF_001447785.1 Gekko japonicus
GTTTTAAAAACGTCAATGTGGGGAATTTCGCTACTGCAGAAATAGTCCTTGTAATGATTTCAAATTATAAGTGTGTGTTCGTGTAAATGGTTGCTAAGTTTCAGGAGAACGGGGTGGTGGTGGTAAAAGAGGGAGGTGAGGGAGGGAGGTGATTGGTTGGTGACTGAGAGTGTGTGGGCAGAACTAAGAAGGCAGTGAGTGTCCAGTCAGCAGTCTGTTGTGGTCAGTCTACAGAGCCTGAGACGCAGTCTTCTCATTAGAATCCTGAAGCAGCGAAAGAGGACCTGAGGAAGTTGCTTAGCGAGATCATCGGTCCAGTGACAGAATTCACAGCGGATGAACTGGTAAAAGACATGGAGGTGGCCTATAGGGCATAAGGTTCCCTTGCTCGAAAGCCAGTCGAATCCGACTCTAGGGTCTCGGTGCTCCTCTCCGTTTCAAAGCCGAAGAGCCAGCGCTGTCCGAAGACATTTCTGTGGTCATGTGGCCGGCATGACTAAACACCAAGGCACACGGAACGCTGTTACCTTCCCACTGAAGTGGTACCTATTTATCTACTTGCAATGTCTTGCTCTCGAACTGCTAGGTTGGCAGGAGCTGGAACTAGAGATGGGAGCTCACTCCATCATGCGGCACCCGGGTCTCGAACTGCTGTACTACTGACCTTCCACAGCCTGCAGTTCAGCGCCTTAATCACTGGAGCCACCACAGCTCCTCTATAGGGCATACTCCAACTATATTAAAAAAAAATAGCCTACCTGGAGAAATTGTGGTCAGATTTTCAAGAAGACAGACCAGAGATGCTATTTTAAAAGCGACATCAGCAACTCCACTGAAAATGGGAAATGTAATAATCAAGACTCTAAAAGACATTCCATTTGAAATTCGGCAAAAGAAGAAACATTACAAAGATTTGATTGCTTTTCTTCAAACTAATGGAATAACATACAGATGGGCGATCCCGGAAGGTGTCATCATTAAGATTAACGACAAAAGAGAGAAGATGACTCCATTTTCAAGGCTAAGGAGTTTTTGCGGCGTCAGCTTGGAACACAGGAAGAGTCTAAGGAAGAAGAAACGAAACCTAGTGACTCTGCTAC
>NW_015169135.1:0-1087 GCF_001447785.1 Gekko japonicus
TTGGATGGGAGACCGCCAAGGAACTCCAGAGTTGTTATGCAGAGGCATCCTACCTCTGAATGTTTGCAATGGCAAACTACCTCTGAATGTCTCTTGCCTTGAAATCCCCATGGGCACTGTTCCCTCTAAGCTGAGTTAAGGTGAGCTAGCTTAAAGTTTTTAGCCTCCAGCTCACACATTTTTGTCTTAGCTCAGGAGGGATGGCTCCAGAGCAGGGCTCTTTTTGTAGAAAAAGCCCAGCAGGAACTCATTAGCATAATAGGCCACACCCAACAGCCGAAACACATTAGCATATTAGGCCACACTCCTGACAGAGCAGCTTATTAGCCTATTAGGCCACACCCACACATTACCAGAAGTGTGGACATTCAGCAACACCCACCTTTTGCTTCTTACTCTGTTTGCCTTGTTTGTTGTCAAAACCCAGGGCTTTTTTTGTAGCAGGAACTCCTTTGCATGTTAGGCCACACACCCCTAATGTAGCCAATCCTAATGAGTTTCTGCTGTTGGGTGTGGCCTATTATGCTAATGAGTTCCTGCTGGGCGTGGCCAACTTGGGAGCCAGCCAGAACTCCGTTCCTGTGTATTCCTGCCCAAAAATAGCCCTGCTCCAGAGCAAACTAGTTTATGCAGTAACCAAATCACTCACTCGCAACTTTAATGCCAGTAGCTCACGAAATGGAATGTTTGCTCACAAGACTTCACAGCTTAGAGGGAACATTGCCCATGGGCCTCCATAAGTCAGCTGCAACTTGACAACTGACACACAAAAAAAGCTACATGATGTGACTTTACATCCTGTGGCCATGAATGCTGTTAAGTTAACACCTGGTTGAATGCCTTAGAAATAGTCTCGGGACGATCAAAGCACCGGACAGGGATGTTGCTGGGCAGTACATTCAGGGCAACCAAAATAACATATCCATCCAGCACATAATTCACTTGTGGAACTCACTGCCGCTGGATGCAGTGACAGCCGCTAGTATTGGTGGCTTTAAAGGGGAATTAGATGGATTCGTGGTACAGAAGCCTGTCAAAGGGTCATTGGCCATGATAGTTAATATTTATTTATTTATTTGATTTCTAT
>NW_015169136.1:0-712 GCF_001447785.1 Gekko japonicus
GTGAGACCCGGGGTGGAAAGTAAGCAGCCAGATGAACGCCCAGACACTGGATGAACTGGATTTCTTTGACATTCAATGTCATCTTTCTTGCATCAAAATCAGTTAGAATTTGCATGTAAAACGCAAGAAAGTTTCAAGTTTGCCTCGTACCATTTGTCAACCTCTTCCTGTGCCCAGCCCCTGGGACTGGAACAGGTAAAAGGTGGTTAACACACCGTCACTATTTCTAGTCTCCAAAATGCTGCGTAACCACCATCATACCATCTTCTCTACACCAAAGACTACTGAAAGAGCAGCGTCCAGGGTTGCCAGGAGGGCTTGGGGGGCAGGGCAGTGCCCGAAGAGAAAAAGATTTTTTTAAAAGTCTGAAAAAGATTTTTTTTAAAAGTCTCAGCTACTTACTGGAAGTTCTCACAATAGAGTTCCTGTGGATTCCTAGAGCTACCCAGAAATGACAAAGGTAGCTCTAGCAATAACCAGAAACTCTATGTTTAGACCTTGAAACTCTTGTTGGTAGGGTTTGCCATCCCCCTGGTGGAAGTGGGGTTTCCCCTGATTTCAATGACCTCAGTTAACTCTTAAGAGTTAACTGAAGGAATATTTCATTGAGAACATTTGGCTATACAATCTTAGGAGAATATATAGTTGACCAGAGAAAAATACCACTGGATATGTGATTGCACTGGAGGTTTCATTTGTAATTTTGCCCAGT
>NW_015169136.1:736-1073 GCF_001447785.1 Gekko japonicus
TGGTCTTTATTTAATATTTTGTATATGTATGATTGTATATATTTTTACATATTAGCCAATATGTTCTATTTGCATTAGACCTCTGAGGAAGGCCTGTGAAGGCCGAAACGCATTAGGTCTACTTCATCAGCCTTTGTATTTTTATATTTGTATATGAGGTATGAATGGGCCCTTATTTGTGATTTTAATTTGTGTTGAATAAATACATGTCTATTTTTGTATGTTTCATCATTAGATTTTTAGAGCTGGCCCTCTTCCATTCTTGACTAACCTTTTCAGGTTCTGAATCATCGCGTTGGGCACACCGCGCAGGGGATGCTCTACCATTTGGCTAAAA
>NW_015169137.1:0-1092 GCF_001447785.1 Gekko japonicus
TGAGGGGCTCATCTTCTGGCGTCATATCTAATAGCCTTTTGATACTGTCCATGGGGTTTACTTGGCAAAAATACTGGAGTGGGTTGCCATTTCCTTCTCCAGGGGATCACGCTTGGTCTGAGTTCTCTGCTGTGGGCTGTCCATCTTGGGTGGCCCTCCACGGCATAGCCCACAGCCTCATTGAACCACGCAAGCCCCTCACCACAACAAGGCAGTGATCCATGAGGGATCACTGATTTATACAGAGATCCATGATTTATACAGGGGCATTATGATATTGGCTGATCTGTTTTCAATACCCTTCCTAATAATCCCCAGCATAGCATTGGCCTTCTTTATTGCAGTCACACACTGTCTCAACATTTTCAGTGAGTTATCTACTACAACTCCAAGATCTCTCTCTTGATCAGTCTCTGCCAGTTCAGACCCCATCAATGTGTATTTATAGTTAGGATTTTTGGCTCCAATGTGCATCCCCTTGCACTTGGCCACACTGAACCCCATTTGCCATGTTGACGCCCACTCGCCCATCCTCAACAGATCCCTTTGGAGTGCTTCACACTCCTCCCTGGTTTTCACCACCCTGAACAACTTCGTATCATCCGCAAATTTAGCCACTTCACTGCATACTCTCAACTCCAAATCATTAATGAACAAGTTAAAAAGCATCGGACCGAATACTGATGCCTGCGGTACCCCACTGCTTTGTTGCGCAGGGAATTAGTGCTACTGTAGCCAGAACAGATAAGGTGCCAGCAATAGAAAGCAACACAGACCACACTGTGCTAACTATATACAGTTTATTTACAATATTTATATTATTCTGGTATACACTGACAAAGTGCTTCACCAGACAAGTCATTCAGGAGAAGGGAACAGTAGTACAACATATGTACACATATATACATCCTACAGCCAATCAGCAGTGCCTGTTGAGTCATTCATGGTAAGCAGTTCTGCTCTTGCCTTAACTGGTCTGAGCTGGTTACAGTGGCTGTCATTCTTGTCAGTCTAGATCACTAGGATCACCAAGCCTGATGTCTTCCTGGCACTGTATGCCAACATGCTTACCACCCTCCACTGAGAAAGTTT
>NW_015169138.1:0-347 GCF_001447785.1 Gekko japonicus
CTGCTTCCTGGGCAGAACTCTTGCCCAGCTTTCCTGGCCTACTGAGGATCTGTCTGCAGTGCTTAAGCTCCTTCCAGTCTGGGCTTCAGCTTACCTGCACCCACTAAACAGACTGCCGCCCAGCTACCAGAGGCCAAGCGCATGACGTCCACAGCAGATTTCTAAAGAGCCCAACAGAGATGTTTTTCTTTCCTGAAGGACCAAACAACCATAACCTGAAAAGCTTGACACGTAGTATAACCCAATGACGTTAATCTTGATCCGCAAACTACAACATGGTCATTCCTTCTGACCTGATACAACTCAGTTCTCTTTTGGTTTCTTTCTGCATTTTTGATCTCTTTCCC
>NW_015169138.1:626-1086 GCF_001447785.1 Gekko japonicus
CCTAGGACTTAGCAGCCACTGACTGAAGCCAGAGAGGAACACCAAGAAGCAGATCCTGGACCTGGTGATCCTGGAGCAGTTCCTGACCATCCTGCCCCATGACATGCAGGGCTGGGTCAGCGGATGCTGGCCAGAGACCAGTTCCCAGGCGGTGGCCCTGGCCGAAGGTTTCCTCCTGAGTCAGGCAGAGGAGAAGAGGCAGGCAGAGCAGGTGAGGGGTTTTCATGCACGCAGTTCAAGCAGTGACCTTATCCTAAGGCTTCCTGTCGGATATTTCTGTGTGCGTGCGTGTGAACTGCCGTCACTTTGCTTTCGACTTGTAGCGACCCTATGAATTAATGTCCTCCAAAACATCCTACTGTTAAGAGCCTTCCTTGGGTCTTACAAACTGAGGGCCGTGGCTTCCCTGATTGAGTCAATCCATCCCATGGTTGGTCTTCTTCTTTTCCTTCTGCCTTCA
>NW_015169139.1:0-1081 GCF_001447785.1 Gekko japonicus
TGACTTCGGAATTAGATATATAGATGTTCATCTAGGTATTCTCATGTAGTGTCATAACCTCTCTAAAACTCGTGGATAATACAGCACCAACCTGACTATTCATCAGTGTAGGCTGAGAATAGTGTATTTATTGCTCTTTTAGTTGCAAAACAGTGCCAGTTTTAGCCTTGTAGCTTTGCGCTGAGAATTTAATGGTGTTCTCAAAATATTAAACTTATTAACATTGAAGCAGTAGTTAAAAATAACTCACAAGTATCTCTCCTTATATATAATTGAATAGTGGGTGCCAAAGTTCTAATTCTAAAATGCACTCCCTTAGTGTATGGCTGATGGCACTGCTACTCAGCATATATCGCCACCAATCAGAAGGCAAAGCCCTGGTCCCGCCCACACCACAACTGCTGCGACAACCTGGTCTTTTGCATATGGAAGCTGATTGGACTTCACTCCATTCCACACCTCAAACTCCCCCCCCAAGGCAGTTGGAATGTCAGTTGCATATGGAACCTGCTGTATTCTGGTGGTGTGCAGGTCCCAGGTTCATGTTTTAAAAGCAGACTGACACTGTTTGCCCAAAGCCAGAGCACTCTCCCAGAGCCTCTTTCTAGCTCCCGTTGTATTTATTTCCACAACGGGCCTTATTTCTAGTATTGTTATATTGTCATACTAACACGTATTTACTAACATGTAGATTAACACGGAAATGATCTCCTACTCTTGGGATTTTAGTTAGTGTGGGTAACTTTTCTAGCCGTAGTCCCCTCCCTATATTTTCTGTTGTAGTTATGTAGTCTATTGAAAAACCAATAAAATTATCCTCTCGGGGTTTCAAAAAGAATAAAATTTAATGGTCGTGATTCAGTAGAAGACAGCTTCATGTGTCCACAGGCAGATCTGAACCCTCTCTCTCCAGATCAGACGCCAACCTCTGGGCCAATCCTTTCCCCCTCATCAGTCTGTTTTTGCAAACACAAGAAGAATTAGGTGAGTCCCATTATAGGAACAAGAGAGAGTTGTGTCAGTATGGTTGACATACAGCAGGGGTGGGGGTGTGGCTCAGAGGCAGAGCATTTGCTTGGCT
>NW_015169140.1:0-1144 GCF_001447785.1 Gekko japonicus
TGGCACAACTCTGACTGTAAAAAGGTTTTCCGTAAGATCCATCCGGTACCTTCCTGCCCTTAATTCGAACCCATGACTGTGAGTTCCCCTCCCCTCCCTGCCCTCCCTGCTGTTCCCCTCCCCAACGTTCTCACGCCATGTACTCCACTCTGCCCTTCTCTGGCCTTCTCCACTGTGGCCCCCACCATGTGGAACGGTTTGCCTGAGGAGGTCAGCCCCCCCCCCTCCTGGCTTCCTGCAAACTATCTGAAATTGAATGATTCAAGAGGGCTTTTCCGAACAAGCATTAGACTGGCACTGTGCTAAGCAATTTACTCAGACAAATTATTGGGGACTGAGGTTTGGGGTGGTGGTTTGGTGTGATGGTTAAGAGCGCGGACTCTAAGCTGGGAGAACCGGGTTTGATTTCCCCCTCCTTCACATGCAGCTTGGGTTAATCACAGGTTCTCTCAGCGCTGTTCTCTCAAGGGTGGTCCTCCAAAGAGCTCTCTCAGCCCCACCTACCTCACAGGGTGTCTGTTGTGGGGAGGGGAAGGGAAAGGAGACTGTAAGCCCCTCTGAGACTCCTTCGGGTAGTGAAGGGCGGGGTATAAATTCAACCTCCTCCTCCTCCTCTTCTTCTTCTTCCTCTTCCTCTTCTCCCTCTCCCTCTTCTCCTTCTTCTCCTCTACTGTGTAGACCTCTTTGGGCCTTGATCTGGATAGGCCAGGCTAGCTGAATCTTGTCAGATCTCGGAAGCCAAGCAAGGCTAGCGTTTGAATGGGAGACCTCCAAGGAATACCAGGGTCATGACGCGGAGGCAGGCGACGGCCAACCACCTCTGGTCGTCTCTTGCCTTGAAAACCCCGCAGGGTCACTATAAGTCACCGGTGACTTGACAGCCAAAGGAAGTTTGTTGAAACCGGGGATCCTGCTATGGAATATTCCAGCACCTAACGTGTCCTGTTCACCCTAATGCTTTGCTTTGGTTCTGTTGTTTGCATTTCTGGCTGGTTCTCCTACCCTAATCCTATTACACGGCTTAGTGACTGTCCCGTACCATTCACTGTGTTCACTCTCTCTCTCTGTAATCCGCCTTGAGTCCAAGTGAGAATGTCAAACCGTAAATGATGTGAATCTGTTGTGTGATAGTGAGATATTGAAA
>NW_015169141.1:0-1070 GCF_001447785.1 Gekko japonicus
ACTGTGTCCAGTAGTAGCCATATTTATTGGTTATTAATTTTACCTAAGAAACAGGACAAATCAATTGATCAGTATGAAAAGGGCACTGGAGGGGTGGGGGAGGTGAGCTACCTTGGGCAAAGGGTACAGCGGAGAAATCAAAGCCAGGGCGAGAACGTCAGTGGCCATTCAAAAAAAATAATTGCTCAGTTGTGCCAAGGTGGCTTCATTCATAATTGCAACAAGGACTTGACAGAGCTCCAAGCAACAACCTCCTCCCTCTCTCTCTCTCTCAGTGTATTCATGGTAAATCAAGTGCAAACAGGAAGCCCTTCCCAGATGGCCTCCTCAGTCGTCAGTCAGTTTTTGCCCATTGTGAAGTCCCTTTGAAATGCCTCTGACTCATTGGCAGCCATCAGGTCTGGGTTCCTTTCCAAGCAACCATGAATCACGCATGGGACAGCTGAATAGCTCTTGACACCAGCAAGAAAGGTTTTTGCCCAAACCCAAGTTACCAAAACACAGGAGCTTTTCCTACACTCTCCATTTCTGGGCTGGGGCTGTTTAGGGCTCTTTTTGTAGAAAAAGCCCAGCAGGAACTCATTAGCATAATAGGCCACACCCAACAGCAGAAACCCATTAGCATATTAGGTCACACCCCTGACAGCACAGCTTATTAGCACATTAGGCCGCACCCCCATGTTACCAGATGCGTGCTCATCCAGCCACACCCACCTTTTGCTTGTTATTCTGTTTACCTTGTTTGTTGTCAAAACCCAGGGCCTTTTTTTGTAGCAGGAACTCCTTTGCATGTTAGGCCACACACCCCTAATGTAGCCAATCCTAATGAGTTTCTGCTGTTGGGTGTGGCCTATTATGCTAATGAGTTCCTGCTGGGCGTGGCCAACTTGGGAGCCAGCTGTGTGTTCCTGCCCAAAAATAGCCCTGGCTGTAATAATTGTGGTGATGATGGTGATGACAATGATAACAAGCACCACCACCACAACAACACCTACCATTATTATAACAGGAGAGCATTCTAAGCGATTCATATAAAAATTAAGCTTGCCAACCCCCAGGTGGGGCCTGGA
>NW_015169142.1:0-1094 GCF_001447785.1 Gekko japonicus
GACCTCCAAGTTTGGTGAGGATTGGACTTCGAGGGTTCAAGTTATGGCCCCTCAAAGAAAGGACCCACAGGAAAATGCTTTCTGGGGAAATTACAGGCGGAGGTTCAGGAGTTTATACAATAGACCCTGTGCAAGCTAGAGGCATCAAAGTCGCAGGGGACCTCCCCTAGTCCTCTTCTGAGAGCCAGTTTGGTGTAGTGGTTAAGCGCACGGACTCTAATCTGGGAGAAACCAGGTTTGATTCCCCACTCCTCCACTTGCACCTGGCACAGCTGTTCTTGAAAAAGAGCAGTTTCTGTCAGAGCTCTCTCAGCCCCACCCACCTCACAGGGTGTCTGTTGTGGGGAGGGGAAGGTAAAGGAGTTTGTAAGCCACTCTGAGAGTTCTTTGGGTAGTGAAGGGTGTGGTATAAATCCAATTTCTTCTTCTTCTCTTCTACATGACTGACAAGTCATGTGAAGATTGGATTTATGGCATTCCAAGTTACCCCCCTCCCTAAAAGGTGCCCCCAGGAAAATGCTTTGGGGGAAATGTCAGGTGCAGGTTCAAAAGCGTGTAGAATGGACTCCCTGCAAGCTACTCACACCAAATGCGCAGACAATAGAAAGGCAGACATCCCCCATAGTTCGGACAGGGGCTCCTCAAAGTAACCCCGTGACAGCTTGGCAGACACCCTAGCCACATTACAACAGCAAGAGAAGTAGAGGAGTGGCTTTTGAAGCAAGCTGTTGGAATTGCTCCCAGTACTACAAAATATGGTTCAGGCGATACGAAGTGTTAAAAGCCACTCCTTTGCTTGCTTCAAATTCCTGAACACCTCTGTGTGCCCTGTGGGTGAAAGTGAGTGCAAAGACTGCTCATCATGGGGGGGGGGGCAAAGACACCAACCGCACCAACCCCATCCTGCCAGCCCACTGGAGCCCAATCCTTGCAGGGCATCACTAGGGGTCTCAGAGTCTCCTTCCCCTGTTCTGTTCCTGGGGCTCTCCACAGAAGTAAAAGAATTGTTAGCACTGCCCAGAGACACCAGCAGTTGCTGCTATCACTCTTTGGAGTGGGGGACTCTGATAGCAGTGATTCAGAGGGTGGGGGGA
>NW_015169143.1:0-1056 GCF_001447785.1 Gekko japonicus
CCACTACACCAAACTGGCTCTCAATAATGGCTTCATGTGGTTGTTTGAGGAAGCAAAAGGTGGGGGCTAAAGATCCTTGTGTGCTGTGGTCACAAACAGAAAACAGCTGGTGTGCACCTGAGAGGCACAAAACTCCCATTGCATCTGTGATACGAAGAAGAAGAAGAAGAAGATTGGATTTATACCCCGCCCTTCACTACCCAAAGGTGTCTCAGAGCGGTTTACAAACTCCTTTCCCTTCCCCTCCCCACAACAGACACCCTGTGAGGCAGGTGGGACTGAGAGAGCTCTTGACAGAAACTGCTCTTTTTCAAGAACAGCTCTTATCAGAACTACGGCTTGCCCAAGGTCATCCAGCCAGGTGCAAGTGGAGGAGTGGGGGATCAAACCCGGTTCTCGCAGATCAAAGCCCGTGCACTTAACCACCACACCAAACTGGCTCTCATGTTGTCCCCTACCACACACAAAGACTTCATCACGTGTAGATGGAGCCCAAGTCATCGTCCATCTAGCCCAGGATTGTTTACTATGACTGACAGCAGGTTGTCATGGCCATTGTGGTGTTTTCGACTTGAGATCCTTTCAGCAGGGAGGGACTGATCCCTGGAAATCTTGCACCAGAAACATGTGCTTCGTTACTGAGGTATGCTCCATCAAATTTTGGGCTGCTAGCTTCTGTGTGGGTTTCTTCGGCTCTATTCCTGGCCGGGGACACACACACAAACACACACACACACACACACAATGTTATGAAAATCCAAAGCTGGCCATTGTAGCTCTGTATCATTATGGCTGCAATGAACAGCACTTGTCTCTGTCCTCCTTTTTCCATCTATTAGTAGGGGGGAAACGTGTTCAGTGATTCTAACAACCAATCCCACCTGCATCTAGGTATAGTGGAGGGCCTTCTGCCTCTCCCCCACCCCCGGAAAGTCTCATTAAATAGGATAACTCTACGTGAACCACGTTGGATGACTTGGCTGAGCTCTTGAAAGTTGAACAGAGGCAGGGGAGAAGTTGTTTCCTATTCTACCCCAGTTTGGTGTAGTGGTTAAG
>NW_015169144.1:0-261 GCF_001447785.1 Gekko japonicus
GGGAACAAAGTGGAATTACCTTCCTGTGTGACCACAGCCAGAGTTTCTTGGAGATCTGCTCTTTTTTTAGAGTATTCCTAACTTTCTGCCTTTTGAAAACACAGTTTTCCACTAACTTCTGAGGTGTTTAAAAACCTGATTTTCTTCATCACAGACCAGGGTTCTCTTCAGAGCTAAACCCCTTCTAACTGGCAGAGTTTATTATTCTTTTCCCTAAGAAGCAATAACCAGGGGTCATTTCCAGGAGGAACATGCAGGAAT
>NW_015169144.1:273-1064 GCF_001447785.1 Gekko japonicus
GCCTTTCCTGCAGTAACAAGTCCAGGGGATGGATATTCTGCATGCAGGGGATGGATATTTGCCTTAGGGCAGGCTCTCCTCCCTCCCACCTGCCTCCTCTTCCTCTTGGCTGTGTTGAGCGAGTGAGCAAGAGGGAGGATGGAGGGAGAGCGAGCCCAATAGGAGCAATCCCAATAGGAGCAAAGAGAGTGTGGTGCCTTTAAGGAGGAGGTAAGTGGTGATTGGACAGGGGATGAACAGGGTGGGGCAAACTGCATGCAAGAGTGTGAAGACTTGAGCTGCTTCAACCAATGGCTGTTTGCCCTATGTCTGCTTTGGAAGGAACAGGGAAAAATGTGGGCAGAAAAGCCCCTTCTCAGACCTCCAAACTTTGGCCACTATTTCTGCAAAGAAAATGCTGGAGGAGCCAAGGGGCAAAAGGAGATGGCATTATTGCAGGTAGATCTGCTTTGGGGAGGCTGGCCAGCTGGCTTCTTCCAGTGAACTCTTGTATTGCAAATGTGGAAATCCATGGGGAACCGAGTAAGTTCCCCCTGTCCTGTGGCCTTTTCCTTTTAATTCCTGCACGCAAGAGCGTGAAGACTTGAGCTGCTTCAACCGATGGCTGTTTGCCCTATGTCTGCTTTGGAAGACAGGGAAAATGCGGGCAGAAAAGCACCTTCTCAGACCTCCAAACATTGGCCACTATTTCTGCAAAGAAAATGATGGAGGAGCAAAGGGGCAAAAGGAGATGGCAGCCAAAAAGGTAGATTTGCTTTGGGCAGGCTGGCCAGCTGGCTTCTTCCGGTGAG
>NW_015169145.1:0-1074 GCF_001447785.1 Gekko japonicus
TCCAGAAGAGGGCAACCAGGATTGTGAGAATCCTGGAATCCAAGTCTTATGAGGAAAGGCTGAAAGAGTTGGGTATGTTTAGCCTGGGAAAGAGAAGGCTTAGAGGGGACATGATTGCAGCCTTCATGTATTTGAAGGGCTGTCATGTAGAAGATGGAGCAGATCTATTCTCTCTTGCTCTGGATTGCAAGACTAGATCCAATGGGTGGAAATTACAAGGGAGTCGATAACCGGCTAAATATCAGGAGAAACATCCTAACTGTAAGAGTGGTTGAGCAGTGGAACAGACTGCCTCGGGAGGTGGTGGATGCTCCTTTGCTGGATGTTTTCAAGTGGAGGCTGGATGACCATCTTTCAGGGATGTTGTAGGGCTCTCTTTCAGCTATGCTCCTGCAGAGTGCAGGGGGTTGGACTAGATGACCTGCAAGGTCCCTTCCAACTCTGACATTCTATGATTCCTCTTTTCAAGGACAGCTCTGACAGAACTATGGCTTGCCCGAGGTCATCCAGCAGGTGCAAGTGGAGGAGTGGGGAATCAAACCCAGTTCTCCCAGATTAGAGTCCGCGCACTAAACCACTGCACCAAACAAGGGCGATGCCCCCTCCTGGATGTGCCCTGCCTCCTCAACCATGCCTTTTTGTCCGCCCCCACCCAAGCTAGAGCCTCATGAGCACAGGGGAGAAACAGGGGAGGCAGGCTGGAGGTGGGGGCAGCAGTAGCCACTACGGAGAGACAAAGCCTGGCCAGGGTTGTGTGTGCCGTGGTTGCAGCAAGGGCGTGAGCGCCCCTGGAGAAGATGCTGTCACTGTTATGGAGCCCTTCTTCATTGAGGTGAGCAGGGAAGGGGTGCCTGAGCCTTCTTCCTTGGGAGTCAGCCCCCGGCAGACGGAAAGGCATCCCCTGCGGAGCGCACACCACACGGGAGCTGCCTCCTGGACACGCGGGGATGGGAATCCCCCCCCTTCTCCTCCTCCTTCATCACTCTGCTACCGAATGAGGTAGGTGGCCACTGGGAGGGAGGGGTATCTGGTTTGAAATGGATTATCAGAACTAGGTTTGAGTCCAGTGGCACC
>NW_015169146.1:0-636 GCF_001447785.1 Gekko japonicus
TTTCTTGAGCCAGCTGGGAGATGCTTTCCTTGGATAGGGCCACTACTAGTGAGTACTACAGTCTCGTCTTCAGCAATGGACTTGGATTCCAGAAGGGAAAGGAGCAGGAAGCTCAACCAAAGGAGGAGACTAGTCATTGCAGCACCTGAAAGGGAAGCATTGCAGAAGAAGCTATAAAAAAACCTCAAAACACACGGCTGGACATTTCCCCCTTGCTAAACCTACTCATGGTTCTGAGGGCCAGATATCTCTTGAGTTGGAGGAAGGCCAATATGATAGATATACTTGACTTTGTGAACATCCTAGATCAGGGGTGTCAAACCCATTTGTTACAATGGCTGGACTGACATAAATGTCACTTTTTTGGGCCAGGCCATGAGTGCCATAAAATGTAACACAAGGAACTGGAGATATAAGGTGATTTCAGATGCCAAATGGCAATAGCAGGTGAATGACAATAGCAGTCTTGATTGGATTAGGTGTGATATGCAGAGGGGTAGTAGATGTGGAGATGCCAGCATTGGTAATGAGATAGGAAACCTAGGCCTCAATTCAGTCCAGGAGGTTTCAGTCCAGGAGGATGCAAAGAATAAATGGAGATACGTCTGACATTAGAAACCACAACATTCGGAAACA
>NW_015169146.1:822-1046 GCF_001447785.1 Gekko japonicus
CAACCGGTGGTCCCACGTCCCCCCCCCCCCCCCCCCCAATCTGTTCAAACTGGAGAGGGGGACCTCTCCAAGTCAAATAATGTGTTGATTTCAGACTGGGCAAAATGCACTTAGTATTAGTGATGATAATGAAATGTAATAAGAGCAAATGGGATGTGAAGAAACGCAGCCAGAGAGGTCAGAGGGGAGAAAGCAAGACGTGTTGAAGATATGGAACCATAAAT
>NW_015169147.1:0-493 GCF_001447785.1 Gekko japonicus
TGGAACTCTGTGCCAAACACCACCAGGGCTTTGCGGGACTTAATGCAATTGCTCAGGGCCTATGAGGCAGAGCTGTACCACCAGGCCTTTGATTGAGGCCAGCAACGGTTTCCATCATGGCCGGCACCCTCCTCTTTTCCTCCGCCTTCTTGCTTTGGCCTCCTTCTCGCCCCACCCGCGAAACAGCAACACAGACTGAGAGCGGGGTTTAGGATTAAATCAATGACACCATCTTGAGATTATTAATAATAAAGGAACAAATGATTTACTGGTTTTTACACTGCCATGTTGATGTTTTTAACTTTGTTGTACATCGCTAGGAGTCCTGTGTACTCAGGGATTGGGCGTTTCACAAATCTAACGTATCAATAAATAGGTAAATACATTTATGTTTCTGAAGCAATACAAAAACGTTCTAGAGCAGTACAATTAAAGGGCATCGTTAAGGGCTAGCAGGGCTTTTTTTGTAGAAAAAGCCCAGCAGGAACGTATT
>NW_015169147.1:583-1011 GCF_001447785.1 Gekko japonicus
GCACCCCCATGTTACCAGAAGTGTGGTCACCCAAACACAACCATCCTTTGCTTCTTATTCTGTTCACCTTGTTTGTTGTCAAACCAGGGCTTTTTTTGTAGCAGGAGCTCCTTTGCATGTTAGGCCACACACCCCTACTGTAGCCAGTCCTACTGAGTTTCTGCTGTTGGGTGTGGCCTGTTATGCTAATGTGTTCCTGCTGGGTGTGGCCAACTCGGGAGCCAGCCGGAACTCCGTTCCTGTGCGTTCCTGCCCCAAAATAGCCCTGAGGGCTAGAGATGCCAATTCTGGGTTGGGAAATTTCTGGAGATTTGAAGGTAGAGCCTGGAAAGGTCAGGGTTTGGGGAGAAGAGGGACTTCAGTGGTGGCATAATGCCACCGATTCCACCCTCTAAAGCAACCATCTTCTCCAGAGGAACTGATCTCTG
>NW_015169148.1:0-1004 GCF_001447785.1 Gekko japonicus
TCACCATGTCATGGGACACTCTAGGAATTTCCCAATTTATGGTGAAGAAGACTATCAAGATTGGGAGAAATTCCGAGAGTGTCATTCACTGGGGAGGGGGCGTGGCTTAGTGGCACAGGAGCTGCTCGGCATGCAGAAGATCCCAGGCTCAATCCCCCGGATCGCTGTTGAAAGGATCAGGCAATAGGTGATGTGAAAGACCACTCACTGAGACCCTGGAGAGCAGCTTCCAGTCCGAGTTGACCCTTCTGACCTTGATGGACCGATAGTCTGACTCAGTATAAGGCAGCTTCGTGTGCTCATGTTTGTTCATGCGCATTCATATGATGTGTCGCCCTGACCTGGATAGCCCAGGCTAGCCCGCACCCATCAGATCTCGGAAGCTAAGTGGGGTCAGCCTTGGCTAGTATTTGGAAGGGCGCCATCCGAGGAATACCAGGGGCGTGACGCAGACACAGGCAGTGACCCACCTACTCTGAGACGTCTCTTGCCTCAAAAACAAGTCTAGCTCGCCACCTAGTGGTGTGTCACACTAAAAGAGCTAGAATTTCCGGCTGCCAATCTTAGGATCTCCTAACTATTCTACACACAGTGCCGTGCGATGATTATTAATTAATTAATTATTATACCCAGAAGTGACGTCACTTTGTGGAGTGATACCGAATTTCCCCTGCAGTCCCCCCTTCCACTGCTCCAGCAGTTTCTCTCCCCTAAATGACAGTATCATGTCAAGGAACAATCCACTCCAGGGCAAGCGGAGACCAGCATAGGACTCCCCTTCCCTGACTCTTTCTTCCCTTCTTCTTAGCCGTCAGAGGCGGTCGGGTTGTGCTTCCAAAGCCTTATATGGCCTGGAACCAACATACCTAAGGGACCGCCTCTTCCCATATATGCCTCAAAGAGCATTACGTTCTTTTTTTTTAAGTACCCGAAGGTACATATTTATTATTTTCTTATATTCCTACACACCGACAGAAACAACTACAACGAACAACATATAGGCC
>NW_015169149.1:0-1000 GCF_001447785.1 Gekko japonicus
CTAGCATTTAGGTAAAAACTCTATGGTGACATGACATGCCCAGTATGATGACCTCACTTCTGGGAGATCCAAGAGAGCAGCCTGGAGCCCCCGCTGGCAGATGGTAAGGACTTGGCAACCCTAACACACACATATATACATACACATAGCCAATTTATGGCAACCTCCATAGGGTTTTCAGGGCAAGAGACATTCAGAGGTAGTTTGCCGTTGCCTATGCCTGTGTAGCAACCCTGAAGGCCAACCCTGCTTAGTTGCCAAGGTCTGACGAGATTGGGCCAGGCACACACACACACACACACACACTATTTTGGAGCTGCGGTGGCTCAAGAGGTTAAGACGCTGAACTGCAGGCTGTGGAAGTTCGGTAGTTCAGTAGTTCAAGACCCGGGTGCCGCATGACGGAGTGAGCTCCCGTCTCTAGTTCCAGCTCCTACCAACCTAGCAGTTCGAAAGCAAGAAATTGCAAGTAGATAAATAGGTACCACTTCGGTGGGAAGGGAACAGCGTTCCGTGCGCCTTGGTGTTTAGTCATGCCGGCCACATGACCACAGAAACGTCTTCGGACAGTGCTGGCTCTTCGGCTTTGAAACGGAGATGAGCACCACAACCCTAGAGTCGGATTCGACTGGCTTTTGAGCAAGGGAACCTTTACCTTTGCTATACTTTATTTTAAATGTTTTAATGTTGAAAAGATTTAATATAGAACCGGGTTTGATTCCCCACTCCTCCACTTGCACCTGCTGATGTGACCTTGGGTCAGTCACAAGCTCTGGCACAGCTGTTCCTGAAAGAGCAGTTTCTGTCAGAGTTCTCTCAGCCCCACCCACCTCACAGGGTGTCTGTTGTGGGGAGGGGAAGGGAAAGGAGTTTGTAAGCCGCTCTGAGACTCCAAGTGAAGGGCGGGGTATAAATCCAATCTCTTCTTCTTCTCTTCTGCTAATGTAAGCTGCTTTGGTCCTCATTAAGGCGAAAGGTGGGGTATAAATGAAGTCAATAA
>NW_015169150.1:0-992 GCF_001447785.1 Gekko japonicus
TTGCTATCCCACAGTAATTCACATTGTGCGGTTAAGAAGTGAAAAATCAATGCAAGGATGAATCTTTGGTGCTAAATTTTGGGAGGGGATGTGGCTCAGTCAAAGCATCTCTGCTTGGCATGCAGAAGGTCCCAGGTTCAATCCCTGGCAGCATCTCTGATTAAAAAGGGCCAGGGAGCAGGTGATGGGAAAGACCTCCGCCTGAGACCCTGGAGAGCTGTAAAGAGGGGCTGTGACTCAGTGGAAGAGCCTCTGCTTGGCATGCAGAAGGTCCCAGGTTCAATCCCCGGCATCTTCATTTAAAAGGACCAGGTGGTAGGTGACATGCCTGAGACCCTGGAGAGCTGTAAAGAGGGGCTGTGGCTCAGTGGAAGAGCCTCTGCTTGGCATGCAGAAGGTCCCAGGGTCCCAGGTTCAGTCTGCAGCATCTCCAGTTAAAAAGGACCAGGCAGGAGGTGATGCAAAAGACCTCCGCTTGAGACCCTGGAGAGTGCTGTCTGTCTGAGCAGACAATACTAACCTTGATGGACCCAGGGTCTGATTTGGTAGAAAGCAGCTACATGTGAGAGTTCCGTCCAGGAGAGGGACTGCGGCTCAGTGGCAGAGCCTCCGCGTGGCCCCAGGTTCAGTCCCCGGCATCTCCAGGTAAAAAGGACCAGGCAGGAGGTGATGGGAAAGACCTTCACCTGAGACCCTGGCCTGGAGAGCCGCTGCCAGTCTGAGTAGACAATACTAATCTTGGTGGACTGATGGTCTGATTCAGTAGAAGGCAGCCTCATGTGTTTGGTGAGGGGCCGCGGCTCAGTGGCAGAGCATCGGCTTGGCATACCGAAGGCCCCGGGATCCATCCCCGTCATCTCCAGTTAACAAGGACCAGGCAGCAGATAACGTGAAAGCTCTCAGCCTGAGACCCTGGAAAGATGCTGCCTGTCTGAGCAGCCAGAACTGACCTGGGTGGACCGAGGGTCTGAAGAAGAAGAGGAGGAGGAGGA
>NW_015169151.1:0-597 GCF_001447785.1 Gekko japonicus
CTGGCTCTTCAAGCACCCAACCCGACACAGAATGCAAACGCTTCTGTCTATCTGGCAATTTTCCCTGGTGGCAGGAAGGAAGTCATATACACCACGGGAAGTGAAAATGTCATTTGATGGACACAAAACACACAAAAGTGTCAGCCCAACTGCGGCCATGGTTACTCAGGAGTAAGGCCTCCAGAGTTCAATGGCATTTCCAAAATAAGAGTTGATCTACCCGGTGTGCAGAATGAAGGAGTGGAAGTTGGATCCTACTGCAGGTCATAGATCATATATCCGGGGGTCATTTCGTAGAAAAAGAGGTGCAGGAGCTCATTAGCATAATGCATTAGCATAACTTATTTGCATATGCCACACCCCCTGACATTACCGGAAGTGTGTCAGAAGGCAACACCCACCGCTCAGGATCCACTGGACTGTTTTGGATTCCTAGCTATTGGGAGGGGGGAACGTGCAGATCTGTCCTCGCAGAGGAGGGAGAGCTTGTACCTGAATAAAACTTGGTCTTAAAGGTGCCACGGGACTGTTTTGGACTGGGGGGCCGGGGGGGGGGGCTCTGCAGCTTACCAGGCGCCTGGGGACCGGGGGGGGCCC
>NW_015169151.1:680-986 GCF_001447785.1 Gekko japonicus
ATATATATGAATGTTCCCTTACCCTAATACAGGGGTGGCTAAACTGCGGCTCGGGAGCCGCATGCAGCTCTTTCACACATATTGTGCAGCTCCTGGCTGGGCGGCTGGGGAAGCCGAATATCATTAGCAAACAAATATCATTGGGCAAATAAATATCATTATCAGTATCTGCTTTTACCCCTTTTGTTATTCTTTTTGGCAGTCTCATTTAATGTCAATAAAAAGCAAATCTGCATATTTACCAGTAAAAACGTGTAATATTTGTTAACGTCTTGCAGCACTCAAGCGTCTGACGTTTATTCTATG
>NW_015169152.1:0-975 GCF_001447785.1 Gekko japonicus
AAATATTAACCAGGGCCGACCCTTCTTAGCTTTCAAGTTCTGGTGAGACCAGGCTCGTCTGGACTGTCCAGGTCAGGGCTTCCTTGCATGTACTAAAAGAATCTTTTAAAAACTATCACCTGTTCTTTCTTTCAGTTTTTCCCATTCCACTGATTTCTTTAAAAAATGAACGTACGCAGGGCTATTTTGGCAGGAACGCACAGGAACGGAGTTCTGGCTGGCTCCCAAGCTGGCCACGCCCAGCAGGAACTCATTAGCATAATAGGCCACACTCAAAAACTCATTAGGATTGGCTACAATTATGGGTACTGTTTGATTTATTAGAATTTTGTATTATAGAATAGTTGGAATGAAGTGTTCTAGACTTGATAAGAAAAGTGAAGGCAATACTAATGATATGATGGGAAGAACTCTGCACAAGTTGATGTAAATATGAGTAACAATGGTTATTGTTATTAGATTTGGTGGAAAAATGAATAAAGAAAATATTTTTTAAAAAAAGGATTGGCTACAATTAGGGGTGTGTGGCCTAACATGCAAAAAGCCCTGGGTTTTGACAAGAAACAAGGTAAAGAGAATAAGAAGCAATAGGTGGGTGTGGCTGGATGACCACACTTCTGGTAACATGGGGGTGTGGCCTAATATGCAAATGAGCTGTGCTGTCAGGGTGTGGCCTAATATGCTAATGAGTTCCTGCTGTTGGGTGTGGCCTATTATGCTAATGAGTTCCTCCTGGGCTTTTTCTACAAAAAAAGCCCTGAGTACGTCTCACAACTGATGTTCTAGCTATCCCATTTAGGCAACTTAAACGTATATTACAACCATCTTCAAATATTCATCTAAACCCCATTAATGGAATTCAAAATGTCCCCATATAGAACTTGTATAGGACACTGAGTTAGCGTGTTGGATCTCAGTTCAAATCCCTACTCGGCCATGAAACCCACAGGGTGACTTTAGTTTGGAGAAACGACG
>NW_015169153.1:0-257 GCF_001447785.1 Gekko japonicus
ACTGGCCTGCCTCCATCTACCAACAACAGCCCCCCTGATCTCCCAGAAATACTGCTCCTGGGGGGATAGGGGAGACTGAAGAATGAAACAATGCGGGTCTGTTGCTAACACAAAGGAAGGGAAGGGGGAAGGGAAAAAAAGGGGGGGAGAAAACTCAACCCAAAAAGTTGCTATGGATCCACAAGGGTTAAGCTGACACTAAATATTATGAAAATACAAAATTTATTCAGGTGTACACATTTTAAAACTTAGATTCA
>NW_015169153.1:289-980 GCF_001447785.1 Gekko japonicus
CCCACACGTGTTTGGCTGGACCATTCAGTGTGATTTAGAGTCCCTAAAGATAGTACTTTTGTTCCTGTCCTTTCTGCTGAGAAGATTTACTTCTCGCCTGGAATCAGATAAGTATCAATCGCTACCCTTTTGTGTGTACTACCTCATTGTTAGTCTGAAATTATTATTTTCCTTACTGATTGCTTTCTATATATCTATTGTAACTAAAGGAACTTGTGTGTATGTGTGAACGCATCTGTTTTTGTGTGCTTGAGAAATCAACAATATTTAGTAAAGACAACATTTATTCTTTAAACATCAGCTGTGTTGTCTCTCTTCTTGGGAAAAAGGAGAGTCCGTTCTGACTCCGCTCTCTGGATAGACGGGTAAAACGAACGCACTGGCCCACTGTCATATAAAAGGCAGAGTTGGGCCACAGGAACAATCTTCATTAGGAGGAGTTCCGATATCAGGGGAGGAGTCAAGGCTTGGTATGATTTACACCAGGAGTCTTTCTGGTACAAATTTCAATGTAAGGAAGAAAGGGAAGAGTTTATATGGAAAGGTTAAGTGTTAGTCCTATTATAAATCAAAAGAATTAGCAGTTACACATACTGGATTGTGGGGGAGGTAAGAGGTTCAAACAGATAAGGTAACTCCCCCCCCCAGCCCAAGGCAGAAGAAAGAACATAAAAGCATAAGAGAAGCCAAT
>NW_015169154.1:0-350 GCF_001447785.1 Gekko japonicus
CACAGAGTGCCCAACAAAACCCAGTGCCATTGACGCTGCAAGCTTAAAATGACTGATCTCAAAGCACAGAGTCACAAATCCAAGCAGCATGTGTGTGATTTTGCAAGCTCTATGCATGAAAGAAGGAGCTGCGGTGGCTCAAGTGGTTAAGATGCTGAACTGCAGGCTGTGGAAGGTCAGTAGTTCAGCAGTTCGGGACCCGAGTGTGCCGCATGACAGAGTGAGATCCCGTCTCTAGTTCCAGCTCCTGCCAACCTAGCAGTTCGAAAGCAAGACATTGCAAATAGATAAATAGGTACCATTTCGGTGGGAAGGTAACAGCATTCTGTGCGCCTTGGTGTTTAGTCATA
>NW_015169154.1:568-979 GCF_001447785.1 Gekko japonicus
CAAGCCCCCCCCCCCCGAGTTGCTTTGAAGTTTGTTAAACATTTTGTTTGAGCAGAGACAGTCTGTCTGGAAATTATCCATGAACATCCATGAACAGCTTGAAAGTTTGTGGAAAGTTTGTGCTGGTTGACCTGCCATTAACTTTCCTTCATGAACCACAAAGTGGCCAAAATTAATCACGAACGTTAGTTCATGACCTGGTTCTTGTCCATCCCTACTCCTGGAAAGGATCTAGCTGCTGGATCAAGAAGAGGAACAGTGACATTACAGAGTAGGTTAATTCCAGTACAGAATTTATAAACTGCTCTAAGCAATATAACCCATTATTTTTAGAACATACAAGTGGAGACCCGCAAGAAACTTGTTGGATGGTTATCTCATGCATCACACCTTTGCTTCCTCTCCTCACCC
>NW_015169155.1:0-978 GCF_001447785.1 Gekko japonicus
CCAAAAGGAGTGGGCCAGGGGGTGTGCAGGGCTCCTAGCCATGGTCCCAATAGTCACATTTTGGGCTGAGACAACAGTTGGGGATTGTTTCACTCACCTTATTGCACACCTGGCAACATTACAGCCAGCCAAGCAAATGTCTCTCTGTGTGTGCAGGTGGGTGCAGGCTGGGGGGAGGGGTGCGGGATGCATAAGAACATAAGAGAAACCAATGTTGGATCAGGCCAAAGGCCCGTCCAGTCCAACACTCTGTGTCACACAGTGCCCAAAAATACCAGGTGCCATCAGGAGGTCCACCAGTGGGGCCAGGACACTAGAAGCCCTCCCACTGTTGACCCCCCCAAGCACCAAGAAGACAGAGCATCACCTGCCCCAGACCGAGAGTTCCTATCTATACCTTGTGGCTATACCTTCCTATCTATACCTTGTGGCTAACAGCCACTGATGGATCTCTGCTCCACATGCTTATCTAATTCTCTTTTGAAGCTGTCCATGCTTGTAGCTGCCACCACATAAGACCATAAGAGAAGCCACTGTTGGATCAGGCCAATGGCCCATCTAGTCCAACACTCTGTCACACCAGGGGCCATCAGGAGGTCCAGCAATGGAGCCAGGACGCTAGGAGCCCTCCCACTTCCCCCCCCCCCCCAAGCACCAAGAATACAGAGCATCACTTGCCCCAGACCGAGAGTTCCTATCTATACCTTGTGGCTAATACCCACTGATAGATCTCTGCTCCATATGTTTATCTGATTCCCTCTTGAAGCCGTCCATGCTTGTAGCCGCCACCCCTCCTGCGGCAGTGAATTCCATGTGTTAATCACTCTTTGGGTGAAGAAGTACTTCTTTTTATCCGTTCTAACCCTACTGCTAAATACAGTAGGGTAGTAACCACCCACCAGCTCGTATTTACTGCGCTAAGGCCTGATTGAGGTGTGACGAAAGCAGAGTTCCCTCTAAGTTGTGGAGTCTTCTGAG
>NW_015169156.1:0-351 GCF_001447785.1 Gekko japonicus
TATATAAAGAGATAAGACATTTAAGCATGGACGTCCGGTCGATGGCTCCACGACCGCGGATGCTCCTCCCGGACCTCCCAAAGGGGGTAGCCATGCTCCAGCCAAAGAAGGGGGCGAGCAGGCTCGTTAACCCCCCCAGGGAACCAGGGAGGGTATCCTGGCCAAGGAGCTTTTGGAGGGGCAGCCTCTTCGATGGCGGAATGCCAGAGAATTGAGGCTCCCCTCTGCTCCAGTGGTTCTTCGTGCTGAGAGGCTGAAAAAGCACTAGTGAAGCTAACCGGATCAAGTGCAGGAGATCGAGCATTTAAAACGATGAAAGAAGAGGGGTCGGATGACCAACTATGAACGTGA
>NW_015169156.1:709-976 GCF_001447785.1 Gekko japonicus
CAAAGAACAGATTTTGGGAAACAACAACAACCTGACAGTGCAGCAAACCCAGATAACAGCACAGACTAAGAAGATGAATATGATACAGCTAATGAAGCAAGACAAAGAAAAAATCAGGGAGGTGGCTGCAACAACTGAAAAAGTGAAGAAGAAAGTCCAAAAGCTGGAATTAAAGCAAACTTCAATGGAAGATAAATGGCTGCAAGTACAAATGGACAAAGCTAACATGGTCCTTCTCTTCCAGGGTGTGCCGGAAAAACCAGGAGA
>NW_015169157.1:0-958 GCF_001447785.1 Gekko japonicus
GAAGCACTAAGATGACTTTGCGGTTGCAAGGATTCCAGAAACGTTTATGCGGGTATCTCCTGCAAAGCCCACTTGCCAATTTTTAAATCTCTGAGCTCCAGAGCAGTTCAGATCGAACCGAAACAATTAATTGGCAAGTTAGCTGAGCTCTTAGAAAGACTGCTGTTTTGATCCTGCAGTTCAGGATCAGCAAAAACTGATGCTCAGGACCAGGGTTCCCTCCAAGCTGAGTTAGTGTGAGCTAACTCACGGTTTCTTAGCCTCCTGCTCACACCTTTTTGCCTTCGCTCAGGAAAGATGGCTCCAGAGCAAACTAATTTCTGCAGAAGCCAAATCGCTCGCTCACAACTTTAATGCCAGTAGCTCACAAAGTAGAATTTTTGCTCATAAGACTCCAAAGCTTAGAGGGAACATTGCAGGACTGAGCTTGCTGGAACACTCTGTAGTACAGATGGTTGGATCTGAAGGCCAATTGTTGTGGGAAAGGAGATTACTTGTCTTGCTAAGAACAGAGTTTGAGTCCAGTGCAATGCTCCCTCTAAGCTGTGGAGTCTTGTGAGCAAAAATTCTACTTTGTGAGCTACAGGCATTAAAAGTTGTGAGCAAGCAGTTTGGCTGCTGCATAAATTAGTTTGCTCTGGAGCAATCCTTCCTGAGCTGAGACAAAAATGTGTGAGCCGGAGGCTAAAAAACTGTGAGCTGGCTCACACTAACTCAGTTTAGATGGAACACTGGTCCAGTGGCACCTTTAAGACCAACAAAGTTTTTTTTCAAGGGATGAGCTTTTGTGTGCACGCAGAATAGCTGAAGAAGTGTGCTTGCACACAAACACTCAAAGCTTGAGTAAAACTTTGTGGGTCTTAAAGGTGCCACTGGACTCAAACTTTGTTTTGCTGCTTCAGACCAACATGGCTGCACACCTAGATCTGTCTTGCTTAGAGATAATCAGGGCTATTTT
>NW_015169158.1:0-380 GCF_001447785.1 Gekko japonicus
TAGAGTCCGCGCACTTAACTGCTACACTACACCAAAGCATTAGGCTTGCCAATAGAGTTGCCTGGTCCCCTCCGGCCGCTAGTTGGGGATGGGGATGTAGGATTGCCAGATCCAGGTTGGGGAACTCCTGGGAATTTGGGAATGGAGCCTGGGGAGGGCAGGGACCTCAGTGGGGTACAGTGCCATAGAGTCCACCCTCCAAACCATTCATTTTCGCCAGGGGAACTGAGTCTGGAGATGAGCGGTGATTCCGGGGGATCCCGAGGTCCCACCTGGAGGCTGGCATCCCTAGTTGCCAATCTTCCTCGAGGACTCGGGATCCTTCCAGTATTATAACCGATTCACAGATTGCAGAGATCAGTTCAATGGAGGAGACAGCA
>NW_015169158.1:415-967 GCF_001447785.1 Gekko japonicus
CCCCGCAGCCTTCAGGAATTTCCCAAGATAGATTTGACAACCGATCAGACATTTTCAAGCATTCATCAGGCACTCTCGCAAAATGCGAGTGGCGACAAGTCGAGCACAGGGATATTCACCCATTATTGTTTTCTGTGTACAGTCAGAGGCCAGCTCGATTTTACCTTGATTTATTACGTTTTATGACACATTTCTTGTGTGGAGTGGCCTTCAGATTCTATCAGCGAACCACGATTCAGAGAGCGAGGTTTTACGGCATGCTTTTCTCTTCCGTGGAAAGAAAGGAGTACCTTACTCTGAGATTGAATCTGAGGTCCTGCGTTCCTTTCATATCCCTTTTGATTCCTATGTCCTTGGGCTTGGTAAATTCTGAGCCAAAAGCAAAAAGAAATTAAACCTTGTGACACAGAAATAGGCACCTTTTGTTACAAGATGTGTCATGGGATAATGCTGTCAACGCTTCCTCTCTCTGTCTCTGGCGTAATTAAAAACAAAAGCAAGAAACAGGATTTCTCATCCTCTTCCCTCAGTGCTGGGGCAGATTTCTCTTTT
>NW_015169159.1:0-960 GCF_001447785.1 Gekko japonicus
CTATGGGCCTAAAGAGGGGTTTCTTATTCGTCTTTTCCCCTAACCAAGATCTTGAGAAACACTGAGAAGACTTCTTGATATGGTCAAAATGTTTAGGAATTGCAGAATACCGAAAATTAAAATAATTTAGGAGTGTGCAGAGCCTCACGGAGAAATCCAATTATTCTGAAACTCCTCTGCCTTTCTCTCCATTTTGCTGACACTTCACCTGAGGAGGAACATCCTGATTCCCTTCCAACCTTGTTTTACCAGGGAGGGGAGAGGGATACCACTATCGGCTATCCTAATGGCAATGCGTTTTTGTTTCATTGCCCACATTTAACTTTTAGACAACTCATCTCAGGGAAAGAAAAGAGCAGGAACTGTGCTCAGACTGATAGAGTCCATAAATATTTTATTGACTGTCTTGTCTTCCAACTCATTAAATGTAACTGTTCTCAGTTGTTATTAGGCAATGAGCTAAACATTATGTGAATTCTGCACTGGCGTGTAGAACAATTCATTTTGCTTCAGAGCTTATTATGTGTTGGCAGTTTAGTCCGGAAAGGCTAAAAAAACCACCCCTCCCTAGAAGGAGCAAATGTGTAGTTTTGTTCACATAGACATGTAGCACCACGTCTCCTTAATTCTCTGTCCCCGACACATATATCCTTCTTCTTGTGTCTGACTTTCTTTTGTCTCTCTTCTGACTGAGAATATAGACCACTGCCTCACAAACATTATTGTTGGGAATGGACTGTAACGAAATGCAAAAGAATTACCAATCGAGCAATGACATCTTTTGTTTGTTTATTTTTTTAAAAAAACATGTCTACCTTACAGGAAAGTTTACTTTAGTTAGCCATTTGACGCAGAATGGATTTATTTTGAAAGCTTGCATGCCACCTCTCTAGACTAGCTTGAGGTATCTCACAATTGAAAACAATATAACAAAACCAACCTAGCAGTTCGAAAGCAAGA
>NW_015169160.1:0-330 GCF_001447785.1 Gekko japonicus
CAGCTATGCTGCAAATTTGGTGCCTCTTCTTCAAAAAACAGAGCCCCAGAACCCCCCGGGTTGATTCTCCATTATGGCCTAAGGGGGATGTTTCCCATAGGCTTTACTGTAGCTGAATAAATTCAGGTTTCCCGATTATTTCTGGAATCCCAATACCATGCTGATATTAGGGTTCAGGAATATCGGGAAATACTGATATTTTTCGGGTTCAATATACCTAAACCTGGAAAATACCTTCTTCTTTTTTCACACCCCTAATCAGGAGATTGAGACTGGGTGTCACGAACTGGGCTTGGGATGAGAGGCAGAAGTCAAGTCCGGTCCGACGTC
>NW_015169160.1:696-958 GCF_001447785.1 Gekko japonicus
CCCTCGGCTGCTGCAGGACCAGGTGTGGGGTTTACAGGCTCAGGCACTGGCAAGCTATCAACTTGTGAGGAGTCAGAAGGGCCGGCTTCTGGTTCTGGCAATGCTGGCGCCTCTGGCTGCGATGCCAACTCGGGGGACTCAGTGCCGTCATTGCTCAGGACACTGGGAAGGGCAGCCATGAACAAACTAGAAAAAATTCTTAGGATGTGCCAGTGTCACTGGCAACCAAGATCATTCACACTATAGTATTCTCCATTACTAT
>NW_015169161.1:0-343 GCF_001447785.1 Gekko japonicus
AGCCATGACTGTCCTCAACCATACACCTGATGACCCATTTCGGTCTTACAAGCCCTACTTACAAGTACTACAGGGGTTGAGTTTCACTAGACAGGGTGTTCCACCAGGTTGGGGCCAGTAGGCCCTGGTCGAGGACAGCTGGACCATTCTGGGGCTAGGGACTAGCAATAAATTACTACTACAAGAGCTTAATGATCTCTGAGGGTGTATAGGGAGAGGTGGTTCCTTAGATACAATGGTCCCAGACCGTTTAGGGCTTTGAAGGTAAGTATGGAAACCTTGAACCTGATTCAGTACTCAGTCTGTAGCCGATGCGGCTGGTAGAGCACAGGTTGTATATACA
>NW_015169161.1:717-955 GCF_001447785.1 Gekko japonicus
GCCTCCAGACAACTGGCCACGTCTCCTGGGATGGTATCCGGTCAGCCGTCCATTAACAGATACAGCTGGGTTGCATCTGCATACTGATGACACCCTAGCCTGAAACTCCTGACTAACTGGGTGAGAGGGCGCATACAGATGTTAAACAGCTTCGGGGAGAGGATCAATCCCTGAGGGACCCCGCACACTAGCGGGTCTTGTGATGAGATCCTCTCCCTTAGCACCACCCTCTGTCCTC
>NW_015169162.1:0-946 GCF_001447785.1 Gekko japonicus
GGCTCCACCCCCCAAATCTCCAGGTTTCCAACTTGGAACTGGCAAGCCGATCCGGAGTTCTCCCAGGATTACAACTGATTTCAAGATCATAGGAATCAGTTCCCCGGTAGGGAACGGCAGCTTGGGAGTGCGGCATCACATCCTTGCTCCCGCTCCTTCCCCAAGTTGCACATTCTGTAATGTACTCAATAAGCTGCCATTGAATGCATAATGCGTGATGAAAACATCTAATTGAAATGTCATGTTGAGCTTCGTCCTGGGCTAGGATCCAAATCCATCCAATCGCATTGCTAGCCCAGGAAGCACCTAACCAATCACTTCTCAGCAAGCTCCCTGATCGGGAACGTCCGTGATTGGTCCTTGTATGAACAACCGTATTGGTTGGTATTTGTACAGTGGGTGTGGCTACATTAGCCGGGAGAGTTTAAAAGCAGGACCACTGCAATGTAAAGGCTGTTCTCGCTATCAGTTGTTGATCCGTGTTGGAGTTGTGTTCGAGTTGAAGAATAAAGCTGTGTTCTTGCTGAATCACTCTCCGACTTCTTTGTTAAGCGAGCAACTTAACACATCCCCCCCCCTTCTGCAGCACAGGTTAATGAATAATAAAAAGTGGTGCAACCATTACTCATGTCATGTATGGGAAGGCCTCTGACCAGTTGAAATGTGCAGTATAAAGCTGTACTCTTGGCGCTGACTAGAGAGCATCGCAGCAAAAGTCCTGGAGGCGGAATGGGGGGAAGCTAAAGTGACAGTAAGGGAGCTGGTGTTGAGCGGAGAGGAACGCCAGGGCTGGAGAGAGGAAGCAACCTTGGGGGGGGGGGACACTTTTAACATGGTGGAACAGGAGAAACCACAAAGGCACTGGCTCTCTGCTCACTGACTTGCTCCGCTGGACACAGATCCAGGTGGGGCAGCGGTGTTGGTCTGAAGCTGCCGAACAAAGTCT
>NW_015169163.1:0-934 GCF_001447785.1 Gekko japonicus
GACCCCTGATATTAATAAAGGTCTCCCGCCCCCCCAAAAAAAACACCCACCATGTTTCAACTGGTAAAATCAGTGTCACTGTGGTTAAAATGTGGCATTCGCTGCCCAGGGATGCTGCTGGCACACACGGCTTCCAAAGGCCATTAGACAGATTCACGAAGGAGAGGTCACTCAGTGGCGACTCGCCCTGGTGACTAAAGTGAACCTCTGCGTCCAGAAGCAATCAGTTTGGTGTGGTGGTTAAGAGGGTTGGACTGTAATCTGGGAGAACCGGGTTTGATTCCCCACTCCTCCTCCACGTGTAGCCAGCTGGGTGACCTTGGGTCAGTCACAGTTCTCTCGGAGCTGTTCTCTCAAGAGCAGTTTCTGTCAGAGCTCTCTCAGCCCCGCCTGTCTCACAGGGTGTCTGTTGTGGGGAGGGGAAAGGAAGGAGATTGTAAGCCGCTGTGAGGCTCCGAGTGAAGGGTGGGATAGAAATCCAATCTCCTCCTCCTCTTCTTCCTCCTCCTCTTCTTCTTCTTCTGTCAACCTCTGAATCCCAGGAGGCAACATCATAGAAACACAGAGCTGGAAGAGACCTCGAGGGCGATCTCCTCCAATCCCCTGCACAAACTACCTAGGCCCCCAGTGGCCACAGCTCCAGGCCCAGCAGAAGGTAAAAAAAACCTCCAGGAACCCTGGGCCAATCTGGCCTGGAAGAAAATTCCTTCCAGACCCCAAAGGGGCAACCGGCACTATCCCGAGCATGTCTGAAACGGCCAAAAGAGACAAGCACGGCCTCATCCCGCCCTGCCCTCCCTCTCATGTTCTGCCGAATTTCCCAGAATCAGCACTGCTGTCTGACGGCCAGCTGGCCTCTGCTTAAAAACCTCCGTAGGAGAAGAGCCCACCACCTCAAGAGAACGCCTGTGCCACTGAGGAACTGCTCTAACTT
>NW_015169164.1:0-360 GCF_001447785.1 Gekko japonicus
CAGCGGAAGCCTGTTTATGTTTGAAAGTATTAAAGGAACTTGAAACTGCTCTCTGAACGAATGTGTCTCAGGCAGGTGTCTCTTTTGTCGATTTGGAGTCCTGGGCTGCCAATCCATTCCTGGAAGCCAGTCTTGAAATAAATAAATCTTCTTTGTGGTTAATATGAAAATCCCCACCTCAGGGACCCCCATATTCTCCTTGTGCATCACAATACTTGCCTCACATCAGGAAACCCAAAGCCTAGACACGTGCTGCCTTTAGAACACCTGGCACCTGAGGAGAAGCTTTATAATTTAAAATAAACCTGGTTCTCCCCAAATCATAGGAGCCTGTGATGAAATGGCCCTTCATTTCTCTTA
>NW_015169164.1:446-931 GCF_001447785.1 Gekko japonicus
TTTCTTTTCTCCCCCTCCCCCCGCTATGGTTGAAAACCAATCTTTTTACAGAGTGTGGATTTCTTGGAGACAAGGAGCTGGCTTGTCAAGCGGATTTCTCAGAATCTCTCCAAAGGCATAATTTGAGCCGATCTGGTTTTTTTTCCCCCTTCTCCTTGTTTAGGTGTTACGAAGAAGGTAACATTCTCTCCTAAGCTATGGAGGCAAACAAAGACTCTGAGGCGTAGTGAAGCCTCTCTCTTCTTTACGGATTGGAGGCCACTGAAAAACAATGCTCAGGAAGCCTTCACTCTTACTGAACCTTCTAGAAACTATTTATATATCTACATTTGTACTTGCTTCTGATGCGAACACCCTTCTCTCTCGAAGTAAAGACAGCATATCCTGCTTTCAAAATATATTCAATTCAGAGCCTTTTCATCCCACTCAAAGGAAAGGATTCAGGAACACGGCACCTATATGTGACAGAGCTGAGTATTTTCTCC
>NW_015169165.1:0-360 GCF_001447785.1 Gekko japonicus
AGAAAGGGAACAAGGCTGTGTGTGACGCTGTAATAATACTCAAAGCATTTACAGAAACATATCTATACTTTAACAACACACAAAATTTAATAAAGTTATCTAAGGCTGTGGTCACATGGAGCATTAGCCATGCTACAGAGACAGAAGATAGGCGGATTTTCTGGGCGCGATCACAGCGCCACATCCGGGAAGCGTAGAGCTTCCGTGGCTCACCCGAGGCTTCCCGCCGAAGATGCGGGGTAAATAACTAGTACCTCTGAGGTACCAGTTTCCGGTAACCGCGGGGCAAGGGCGGGCGTCTGATCGCGTTTCCGGTGGCATCTGGTGCCTGCCCATGTCCCCTTGCAAAAAGGTCCTCCG
>NW_015169165.1:610-924 GCF_001447785.1 Gekko japonicus
AGCCTAAGTACAGAATACAGAAGTTGAAGAAGGTCCAAAAGTAATCTTATTCTAATGAAGTTTCCAGGTAATGCTTTTGTTTCCAGTCTTTATCAGAGAAGGACCAATTATAACTGTACAATTGTTTTCTTTCCTAAAGTCTGTCAAGAGTAGTCAAGTAAAGTTGGAAAATCAATATTCCATATCCTTCATAAAGCAATAAATATATAAGGCATATCTCAGAATGAATGCCAGGTGAGCGTTCGTAACTTCAATATTTCATTGTACCTACATTTGTGCAGTTATAATTGGTCTTTCTCTGATGAAGACCTTGG
>NW_015169166.1:0-898 GCF_001447785.1 Gekko japonicus
CAAACAAACCACCCAACTCCTTAGAAAACTAGTAGCAGAGTATACTTCAAGGCCTATAAATACATGTAGTAGGATCCTATAAAATATCATTAAAAGGACACTGGGCTAAATACAATTCACCTTAAAAGGGAGTTGGATAAAAATACAACCAAGGTCCCATAAAATTGTCAAAAACATAGTGGCCCAAGATACAAGGCCTGCACCAACAGCCGCTTGCCTATCTCTTACGGGTCCAGGGTGCTTGTGGCTTGAGCTGGCAGCTCTCCATATGATAGAACTGCAATCACATCGAATCACATTGCTGGGTTGCATTCACTGTTCAGATCCTTATTGGTTATTCCTTGCTCTGGTTAGGCAGACAGTACAGGACTGTGTTCACTTTTTGTCTTCTGTGAGTTCCACTTTGCTTTGTTCTGGACCCATACCATATTGGATCTCTGGAATTTTAACAGCCTTTCTTTTTTTCTTTTTTTTTGGCCCCCCGGAGGGGATTTTTTATTGCTTTTTTAATTAGACTACAAACTACAAAGAAATAAGGGAAGGGAACTACAATTAAGGAGAAAGTAAAGATAACCACTACTAACTAAAACCCCAAGAGAAGGAGATCATTAAAACAGCTTAAGTACAAAATTATTCCTTAAATCGCTGATATCTTTTGAACTTAGTCAGACATGCTGAAATATCTTTTAACACTTAGATTTAATTGTTAGAGAGAAACCCCAGAGCATCCCATTATTAAAAACCATATTTTCAAAGGCACAATTCAGAGTCCTTCAGTCTTCATTTTTTCTTTTCTTGTCTTTTCCTCAGTTTATATGGACTTTTAGGGGCAGCCGCCCCTTTTTCAGACTGGTCCACCCACCCACTGGACTTACTGTCCTTCTCTTCTTTATCCACC
>NW_015169167.1:0-386 GCF_001447785.1 Gekko japonicus
TCTTGGGGGAGGGGGGAGGAGCAGAGGATGGGGGGGCCCGCAGGCTACGGGCGGAGAAGGGCTCCTACCGCCTTTCCTGAAGCACGAGACCCGTTGAGGCGACGACCGCCGACCCCTCGCGGGTGACCACCTCCCCCCCCCACCCTTCACAAAGCAATGGTGGCTCAAGAAGACCGCCCCCTAACCACGTGGGCTGTCTCCCACCACGCCCTCTGTAGTCGGCCTCTCTAGGTGGCCCGGTAGCCTCTATGGTAGTGTCCCTTAGGCATGGGAGTGAGTCGGTGTTTCTTCCCCCCACTCCCCGGTCCTCTTCTTCCTACATCCGGTGGGCTGCTGAGTGGATCTTTTCGGAACGAGAGGGGGGATGGGGGAGAGCGGAGGGCTCC
>NW_015169167.1:646-920 GCF_001447785.1 Gekko japonicus
ATTAGAGTCCGCGCACTTAACCACTACCCCAAACCGTCGCTCTAGTTGCCCGAACATCCCCCCCCCCCCCGAAGAACGTGGAAGTGGATAAGCCCCCCCATTTTGGTAGGGACGTTTTGCCTCCCCTGCCCCCCCCCACTATCTTCGCCTCCTTCCTTCCCCTGTTCCTTCCCCCTTGTCTTAAAACCTAAGTTGTTGCCTCCTGTTTTTCTCTAAGGCCAGGAAACCTTGATTCTTTACGGAGGAGGAAGAAGAGAAGAGATTGGATATATAC
>NW_015169168.1:0-208 GCF_001447785.1 Gekko japonicus
ACATGCTTAAAACATCAGCACTCTGGCAAGATTTTGTCTACTGAACAGAGTCTGATAACTGACACCTCTTGCTCTGAATTCTTGCATCAGAATGTCTGTGCTGTTGCAATCTTGAGTATGCTGTTCAGGGGTGTATCTGTAAGCTGCAAACCTACAATGATGCAGCAGAACTGGAAGAAGAAGCAGAAGACAGCCAGTCCCACTGTGG
>NW_015169168.1:395-918 GCF_001447785.1 Gekko japonicus
TTGAACGGTATAGGCTGGATATTAGGAAACACTTCTTCACGGTCAGGGTGGTTCAAAGGTGGAATCAGCTGCCCAGGGAGGTGGTGGGCTCCCCTTCACCGGAAGCTTCCAAGAAGAGGCTGGACGAATATTTGTCAGGGATGCTTTAGGCTGGTCTTGCATTGGGCAGGGGGTTGGACTAGATGGTCTCTAGGGCCCCTTCCAACTCTGTGATTCTCTAAATTATTTATTTTCGCCATTATATATAAATCAGTTTTTTAATGCCAATTTTGTTCGGTCGGACTTAAACTATCTTGCCATTTTAACGCAATTGCATGAAGGGGTTATATCTGGGGTTTCCTTTCACTATCCACAGATAACTCAATGAAAATGTCGAGACTTAGTGTGCGACTGCAATAAAAAAGGCCAACGCTATGCTGGGGATCATTAGGAAGGGAATCAAAAACAAATCAGCCAGTATCATCATGCCCCTGTATAAATTGATGGCACGTTCGCATTTGGAGAACTGTGTACAGTTCTGGTC
>NW_015169169.1:0-278 GCF_001447785.1 Gekko japonicus
CTTGCAAATATAGAGGCATTTGTTTTAAATGAGCACCCAGCGCAAGAGGAAACTGGCCATGGAAGTTCTGGCACAGGGAACTGAAAAGGCGAAGGGGAAGCAAGACCACAAGTGGGGGAGAGAAGAAAAACCGAAAACCGGGACTTTCCTGCCGGAGGTCAGCTCTCTTCCTCTCTGCCGACCGCCTGGAAGAGAAAGCCTCCCCTAGTTGCAAAATATTCCTTTGCAGTCAAGCCCAGGCACATTTTGCATTCATATCCCCCCAGGTAATTTGGAAG
>NW_015169169.1:325-916 GCF_001447785.1 Gekko japonicus
TTCTCCCTTCACGTGCCCAAGCACAGAGGCCATTCGCACAGAGGCCATTCCCACCGGCAGGCAAGTGCGGGTCGCAAGGCAGAAACCGCTGGGGTTGATTTATTTCACAACTATCCCGGGCTGGGGGGGAGTGTTGGTTCTAGCCCAGCTTCCGCCGGTGTTTTGAGGTCTTCAAAAAAAATCCCCCCACCCCACCCCAGTCCTCAGCTTTTGGTCAGAAGCCCCAGGCAGAGTCAGGGGTGGGAGGGAAAAGGGGGCACCCTCCAGGCACCAGTTTCTCCATTCCCCACACCAGGGGGAGAGAGGTCCAGCCTGGATTTTTTAAAAAGACTCCCAAACAACGGGAAAAGCAGACCGAACTGAGGCAGAGACCTCCGACTTCACACTTAATTCTCTGCACACATCAACACCCCCCCAATGCAACTTTCAGCCACTGCCAAAACCCCTTGTATTCCAAGCAGGTTAAAACTGTCTGTTTTCCCACTTGATCTCACCCCCTCCCCCTTGTCAAAAAAGAGAGGGGAGGGAACAGGAAGGACATTTTTCCATCTCCCCCCCCCAAAAAAAAAGGGAAGTCTTGCTTCAGATTTC
>NW_015169170.1:0-376 GCF_001447785.1 Gekko japonicus
TGCAGTGTCACATTCCAGTTAAATAATACTGTTACGTTTGATCAGTACCTGTAGTTCCTTACAGCAAGATTACCAAAGGTACCTCAGTGCTGACAAGGCCCCAAACATTGGAGGGAGAAGGTATGCTGGGAGAGCCAGTGTGACGTAGTGATTCGAAATGCTGGATTAGGCCTGGGGAGATCCAAGCTCAGATCTCCTGTCACCCCCCTCCCTTAATGGCTTTCTTCATCATCTGATCTGAGAGGCTGTAGGATCCTTGACCAGGGCTATTTTTGGGCAGGAACGCACAGGAACGGAGTTCCGGCTGGCTCCCAAGTTGGCCACGCCCAGCAGGAACTCATTAGCATAACAGGCCACACCCAATAGCAGAAACTCA
>NW_015169170.1:523-913 GCF_001447785.1 Gekko japonicus
AGCAAGCGATTTGGCTACTGCATAAATCAGTTGGCTCTGGAGCCATCCTTCCTGAGCGAAGGCAAAAATGTGTGAGCCCGAGGCTAAAAAACTGTGAGCTAGCTCACACTAACTCATCTTAGAGGGAAAACTGGTCACCATAAGTAGCTTGATGGCATTTACACACACACACGCACGCAACCTCCTTGGCAGCAGGGACCTGCCCGTTTATGCCCATGTAACTCTGCATCCTTCCTGAGCGAAGGCAAAAATGTGTGAGCCCGAGGCTAAAAAACTGTGAGCTAGCTCACACTAACTCATCTTAGAGGGAAAACTGGTCACCATAAGTAGCTTGATGGCATTTACACACACACACGCATGTAACCTCCTTGGCAGCAGGGACCTGCCCGT
>NW_015169171.1:0-214 GCF_001447785.1 Gekko japonicus
TGCATCTGTGTGCAAGCAAAAGCAAGAGATATATTTCCTTGGAGGGGTACAAGTTCACCTATCAAGAATCGAAAATCATGTTCCATAATATTTTCCCAATGTACTAAAATAGGATTAGCATGATGTTGAATGTCAGATAAAGCTCGAAAAGATTGTGTAAGAGGAGTTGCCATGTTAAAAATATCAATACCCACCTTAGAAGCTTTATTTGCTA
>NW_015169171.1:366-912 GCF_001447785.1 Gekko japonicus
TTATGTATCCATGATACCTGTACATTATTTGCAGACACTCCTAATTGAGCCATATTTATTGAAACATTGCGTATATGCATTTGGGGGTACATTAAAACTTTTTCTTGTTGGTGAAACTTCAGAGTATGAGATCCTATCACAGGATTGCTTAAATTATAAAGATCCCACACATTTGCTACTAATGGATTGAAAGTAATAATAGTTTCATTTATTGTACCAAAAATCAATGTGTAGTTACCTACTATATGAGTTACTTCAATTACCAATAATCCCAATATACGAAATCTATATCTTGTTCCACTTGTTATACATGGGTTTCCATTTAAATCAATTCTCCATTCTGGTGGGCCCTGTGCATCTTTTGCATGTAAATTAATATTCCACTTCTTTGACTCCCAGTTAGTCACATTAAACTTTTGAACCTTATTCTTTGGGTTAATAAGAGTTACTGGCAAATTATCATTAGTAACATTGTCTGTTCCTATGAATATTGTTAAATTAAAAGGATCTCCTTTAGTCCAGACAGCAGCTGAAACTACAGCTGTC